>NC_069502.1:434999135-435299135 GCF_027579735.1 Bombina bombina | reverse complement strand
GGAGAGAGGACTGCAGGTGTGCAGTGTAATGGTTCTGTGCTATGCTGACGATAGGATGTAACTAGTAGGGGCTAGAGGGCTGCAGGTGAGGAGTGTAATGGGTCTGTGCTGTTCAGTTGACAGGATGTGACTATCAGGGGAGAGAGGGCTGCAGGTGTGCAGTGTAATGGTTTTGTGCTATTAAGATGATAGGATATGACTTGCAGCTTAGAGAGCGCTGCAGATGAGGAGTGTAATGGTTCTGTACTATTCCGATGACGGGATGTGACTAGCAGGGGGGAGAGGGCTGCAGGTGAAGAGTGTAATGGTTCTATGCTATTCAGATGACAGGATGTGACTAGCAGGGGAGGGCTGCAGGTGCAGAGTGTAATGGTTCTGTGCTATTCAGATGACAGGATGTGACTAGCAGGGGAGAAAGGGCTGAAGGTGAGGAGTGTAATGGTTCTGTGCTATTCAAATTACAGTATGTGACTAGCAGGGGAGAGAGGGCTGCAGGTGAGGAGTGTAGTGCTATGCAGATGACAGGATGTGACTAGAAGTTGAGAGAGGGCTGCAGGTGAGGAGTGTAATGGTTTTGTACTATTCATATGACTAGTAGGGGAGAGAGGGCTGCAGGTGAAGAGTGTAATGGGGCTGTGCTGTTCAGATAACAGGATGTGACTAGCAGGGGAGAGAGGACTGCAGCTCAGGGGTGTAATAGTTATGTGCTATTCAGCGGACAGGATGTGACTAGCAGGGGGGAGAGAGCTGCAGGTGTGCAGTGCAATGGGTTTGTGCTATTCAGATGACAGGATGCGACTAGCAAGGGAAAGAGGGCTGCAGGTGTGCAGTGTAATGGTTATGTGCTATTCACATGACAAGATGTGACTAGCAGGGGCAAGAGCTGAAGGGTAGGAGTGTAATAGTTCTGTGCTATTCAGATGACAGGATGTGACTAGTAGAGAAGAGAGGGCTGCAGGTGAGGAGTATAATGATTATGTGCTATTTAGAAAGTAGGATGTAACTAGCAGGGGCGAGAGAGCTGCAGGGTAGGAGTGTAATGGTTCTGTGCTATTCAGATGACAGGATGTGACTAGCAGGGGAGAGCTGCAGGGTAAGAGTGTAATGGTTCTGTGCTATTCAGATGACAGGATGTGACTAGCAGGGGAGAGAGAGCTGTAGGTGTGCAGTGCAATGGGTTTGTGCTATTCAGATGACAGGATGTGACTAGCAGGGGAGAGAGGGCTGTAGGTGTGCAGTATAATGGTTCTGTGCTATTTACATGACAAGATGTGACTAGCAGGGGTGACAGCTGTAGGTGAGGAGTGTAATGGTTCTGTGCTATTCAGGTGACAGTATGTGAGTAGCAGGAGAGAGGGCTATAGGTGAAGAGTGCAATGGTTCTGTGCTATTCAGATGGCAGGATGTGACTAGCAGGGGAGAGAAGGCTGCAGATGAGGAGTGTAGTGCTATTCAGATAACAGGATGTGACTAGCAGGGGAGAGAGGACTGCAGCTCAGGGGTGTAATAGTTCTGAGCTATTCAGCAGACAGGATGTGACTAGCAGGGGGGAGAGAGCTGCAGGCGTGCAGTGCAATGGGTTTGTGCTATTCAGATGACAGGATGCGACTAGCAAGGGAAAGAGGGCTGCAGGTGTGCAGTGTAATGGTTCTGTGCTATTCACATGACAAGATGTGACTATCAGGGGCGAGAGATCTTCAGGTGAGGAGTGTAATGGTTCTAAGTTATTCAGATGACAGTATGTGAGTAGCAGGAGAGAGGGCTGCAGGTGTGCAGTGTAATGGTTCTGGGCTATGCAGATGACAGGATGTGACTTGCAGGGGAAAGAGGGATGCAGCTCAGGAGTGTAATGGTTCTGTGCTATTCTGATGACAAAATGTGACTAGTAGGGGAGAGAGAGCTGCAGGTGTGTAGTGCAATGGGTTTGTGCTATTCAGATAACAGGATGTGACCAGCAGGGGAGAGAGGACTGTGGGTGTGAAGTGTAATGGTTCTGTGCTATTCAGATGACAGAATGTGACTAGCAGGGGCAAGAGCTGCAGGGTAGGAGTGTAATAGTTCTGTGCTATTCAGATGACAGGATGTGACTAGTAGAGAAGAGAGGGCTGCAGGTGAGGAGTATAATGATTATGTGCTATTTAGAAAGTAGGATGTAACTAGCAGGGGCGAGAGAGCTGCAGGGTAGGAGTGTAATGGTTCTGTGCTATTCAGATGACAGGATGTGATTAGCAGGGGAGAGCTGCAGGGTAAGAGTGTAATGGTTCTGTGCTATTCAGATGACAGGATGTGACTAGCAGGGGAGAGAGAGCTGTAGGTGTGCAGTGCAATGGGTTTGTGCTATTCAGATGACAGGATGTGACTAGCAGGGGAGAGAGGGCTGTAGGTGTGCAGTATAATGGTTCTGTGCTATTTACATGACAAGATGTGACTAGCAGGGGTGACAGCTGTAGGTGAGGAGTGTAATGGTTCTGTGCTATTCAGGTGACAGTATGTGAGTAGCAGGAGAGAGGGCTACAGGTGAAGAGTGCAATGGTTCTGTGCTATTCAGATGGCAGGATGTGACTAGCAGGGGAGAGAAGGCTGCAGGTGAGGAGTGTAGTGCTATTCAGATGACAGGGTGTGACTAGAATTTCAGAAAGGGCTGCAGGTGAAGAGTGTAATTGTTTTGTACTATTCATATGACTAGTAGGGGAGAGAGGGCTGCAGGTGAAGAGTTTAATGGTTCTGTGCTGCTCAGATAACAGGATGTGACTAGTAGGGGAGAGAGGGCTGTAGGACAGGGGTGTAATAGTTCTGTGCTATTGAGCGGACAGGATGTGACTAGCAGGGGGGAGAGAGCTGCAGGTGTGAGTGCAATGGGTTTGTACTATTCAGATGACAGGATGCGACTAGCAGGGGAGAGAGAGCTGTAGGTGTTCAGTGCAATGGGTTTGTGCTATTCAGATGACAGGATGTGACTAACAGGGGAGAGAGGGCTGTAGGTGTGCAGTATAATGGTTCTGTGCTATTTACATGACAAGATGTGACTAGCAGGGGTGACAGCTGTAGGTGAGGAGTGTAATGGTTCTGTGCTATTCAGATGACAGTATGTGAGTAGCAGGAGAGAGGGCTACAGGTGAAGAGTGCAATGGTTCTGTGCTATTCAGATGGCAGAATGTGACTAGCAGGGGAGAGAAGGCTACAGGTGAGGAGTGTAGTGCTATTCAGATGACAGGATGTGACTAGAATTTGAGAGAGGGCTGCAGGTGAGGAGTGTAATGGTTTTGTACTATTCATATGACTAGTAGGGGAGAGAGGGCTGCAGGTGAAGAGTTTAATGGTTCTGTGCTGCTCAGATGACAGGATGTGACTAGCAGGGGAGAGAGAGCTGTAGGTCAGGTGTGTAATAGTTCTGTGCTATTCAGCTGACATGATGTGACTAGCAGGGGAGAGAGGGCTACAGGTGTGCAGTGTAATGATTCTGTGCTATTCACAAGACAAGATGTGACTAGCAGGGGCGAGAGATCTGCAGGTAAGGAGTGTAATTGTTCTAAGCTATTCAGATGACAGTATGTGATTAGCAGGAGAGAGGGCTGCAGGTGTGCAGTGTAATGGTTCTGTGCTATTTAGATGACAGGATATGACTAGAAGGGGAGAGAGGGCTGCAGGTGAGGAGTGTAATGTCTCTGTGCTATTCAGATGACAGAATGTGACTAGCAGGGGAGAGAGAGCTGCAGGTGTGCAGTGCAATGGGTTTGTGCTATTCAGATGACAGGATGTGACTAGCAGGGAAGAGAGGGTTGCAGGTGAGGAGTGTAATGGTTCTGTGCTATTCACATGACAAGATGTGACTATCAGGGGCGAGAGCTCTGCAGGTGAGGAGTGTAATGGTTCTAAGCTATTCAGATGACAGTATGTGAGTAGCATGAGAGAGGGCCGCAGGTGTGCAGTGTAATGGTTCTGGGCTATGCAGATGACAGGATGTGACTTGCAGGGGAGAGAGGGCTGCAGCTCAGGAGTGTAATGGTTCTGTGCTATTCTGATGACAAAATGTGACTAGTAGGGGAGAGAGAGCTGCAGGTGTGCAGTGAAATGGGTTTGTGCTATTTAGATAACAGGATGTGACCAGCAGGGGAGAGAGGACTGCGGGTGTGAAGTGTAGTGGTTCTGTGCTATTCAGATGACAGAATATGACTAGCAGGGGCAAGAGCTGCAGGGTAGGAGTGTAATAGTTCTGTGCTATTCAGATGACAGGATGTGACTAGTAGAGAATGGAGGGCTGCAGGTGAGGAGTATAATGATTATGTGCTATTTAGAAAGCAGGATGCAACTAGCAGGGGTGAGAGAGCTGCAGGGTAGGAGTGTAATGGTTCTGTGCTATTCAGATGACAGGAAGTGACTAGCAGGGGAGAGAGAGCTGCAGGTGTGCAGTGCAATGGGTTTGTGCTATTCAGATGACAGGATGTGACTAGTAGGGGAGAGAGGGTTGCAGGTGAAGAGTGCAATGGGTCTGTGCTATTCAGATGCCAGGATGTGACTTGCAGGGGCGAGAGAGCAGCAGGTGTGCAGTGTAATGGGTCTGTGCTATTCAGATTACAGGATGTTACTAGTAGGGGCAAGAGAGCTGTAGGTGTGCAGTGCAATGGGTCTGTGCTATTCATATGACATAATGTGACTAACAGAGGAGAGAGGGCTGCAGGTGTGCAGTGTAATGGTTTTGAGCTATTCAGATGACAGGATGTGACTAGCAGGGGAGAGAGGGTTGCAGGTGAGGAGTGTAATTGTTTTGTACTATTCATATGACTAGTAGGGGAGAGAGGGCTGCAGGTGAAGAGTTTAATGGTTCTGTGCTGTTCAGATGACAGAATGTGACTAGCAGGGGAGAGAGGGCTGCAGGTGAAGAGTTTAATGGTTCTGTGCTGTTCAGATGACAGGATGTGACTAGCAGGGGAGAGAGGGCTGTAGGTCAGGGGTGTAATAGTTCTGTGCTATTCAACTGACATGATGTGACTAGCAGGGGAGAGAGGGCTACAGGTGTGCAGTGTAATGATTCTGTGCTATTCACAAGACAAGATGTGACTAGCAGGGGCGAGAGATCTGCAGGTAAGGAGTGTAATAGTTCTAAGCTATTCAGATGACAGTATGTGATTAGCAGGAGAGAGGGCTGCAGGTGTGCAGTGTAATGGTTCTGTGCTATTTAGATGACAGGATGTGACTAGAAGGGGAGAGATGGCTGCAGGTGAGGAGTGTAATGTCTCTGTGCTATTCAGATGACAGAATGTGACTAGCAGGGGAGAGAGAGCTGCAGGTGTGCAGTGCAATGGGTTTGTGCTATTCAGATGACAGGATGTGACTAGCAGGGAAGAGAGGGTTGCAGGTGAGGAGTGTAATGGTTCTGTGCTATTCAGATGGCAGGATGTGACTTGGAGGGGAGAGAGGACTGCAGATGAGGAGTGTAATGAGTCTGTGCTATTCAAATGACAGTATGTGACTAGCAGGGGAGAGAGGGCTGCAGATGAGGAGTGTAATGGTTCTGTGCTATTCAGATGAGAGGATGTGACTTGCAGGGGAGAGAGGGCTGCAGATGAGGAGTGTAATGGTTCTGTGCTATTCAGATGACAGGATGTGACTAGCAGGGGAGAGAGGACTTCAGGTGTGGAGTTTAAAGGTGAACTTGCAGTTTTGTGCTATTCAGATAACAAAGTTGACTTGCAGGGCTCAGGGAATTGCAAGTGAAGAGGTTTGCGGATGAAGCACTAAAAGTTCTGTGCAAACACATGCTGACTACATTAGCTTATTACAAATAAGTAGAATATGAAAAAAAAGCAGTCAACTTTCAAGGGACATTATAGTAGAAAAGGGGTTAAACACACAGCGGAAGTATGTCTTGGGACCTTCAGAGCATTGCCAGTCCCAAGCGGTAAACGCAGCTGATCCAATCATCAGCGATAGTTCAACATCTATTTTGTTGATTGGATCAGCAGTGTTTTCAGCTCGGATTCAGCAGTCCTCTGTGGGTCATGAGCAGTACTTCTACTGTGCGTTTTACGCTTTTGTGGTGGTTAAACAGACAATGGCTCAGGGTTGATAGTCTTAATGACATGCTCTAATGCAGGGTTCTTCAAACTACGGGTCGGGATCCATCGCTGTGTTATATGAGAGTGTGTGCTGTGTGTATTTCTTATATGAGACTGTGTGTTGTGTGCTGTGTGTTATATGAGAGTGTGTGTGGTGTGTGTTTCCTATATGAGATTGTGTGTTGTATGGGTGTGTTATATGAGAGTGTGTGTGGTGTGCGTTTCTTATATGAGACTGTGTGTTGTGTAGGTGTGTTATATGAGAGTGTGTGCTGTGTGTTATATGAGAGTGTGTGTGGTGTGTGTTTCTTATATGAGACTGTGTTGTGTGGGTGTGTTATATAAGAGTGTGTGTTTCTTATATGAGACTGTGTTGTGTGGGTGTGTTATATGAGAGTGTGAGCTGTGTGTTATATGAGTGTGTGTGTGTGGTGTGTTTCTTATATGAGACTGTGTTGTGTGGGTGTGTTATATGAGTGTGTGTTATACGAGTGTGTGTGTGGTGTGTGTTTCTTAAATGAGACTGTGTTGTGTGGGTGTGTTATATGAGAGAGTGTGTGTTTCTTATATGAGACTGTGTGTTGTGTGGGTGTGTTATATGAGAGTGTGTGCTGTGTGTTATATGACAGTGTGTGCTATGTGTTTCTTATATGAGACTGTGTGTTGTGTGCTGTGTGTTATATGAGACTGTGTGTTTTGTGGGTGTGTTATATGAGTGTGTTGTGTGTGTGTGTTGTATTTGAGTGTGTGTGGTGTGTGTGTTGTATTTGAGTGTGTGTGGCGTGTGTGTTGTATTTGAGTGTGTGTGGCGTGTGTGTTGTATTTGAGTGTGTGTGGCGTGTGTGTTGTATTTGAGTGTGTGTGGCGTATGTGTTGTATTTGAGTGTGTGTGGCGTATGTGTTGTATTTGAGTGTGTGTGGCGTATGTGTTGTATTTGAGTGTGTGGCGCGTCTGTGTTGTATTTGAGTGTGTGTGGCATATGTGTTGTATTTGAGTGTGTGTGGCGTATGTGTTGTATTTGAGTGTGTGTGGTGTATGTGTTGTATTTGAGTGTGTGTGGCGTGTGTTGTATGAGTGTGTGTGGTGTGTTGTATGAGAATGTGTGTGGTGTGTGTGTTGTATTTGAGTGTGTGTGGTGTGTGTTGTTTGAAAGTGTGTGTGTATTTTATATGACTGTATGTTGTGTGAGCGTGTGTGTGATGTATTAGAGTTTGTGTGGCGTGTGTGTTGTATAACAGTGTGTGTTTTGTATGATAGTCTGTGTTGTATGAGTGTTTAACTTATGAGTGTGTGTGTTGTATGAGAGTGTGTGGTGTGTGTTGCCTGAGTGTGTGTGTTTTATGCGAGTGTGTGATGTATGTGTGTTGTATGAGAGTGTGTTTGTGTGCTGTATAAGTGTGTATTTTATGAGAGTGTGTGCTGTGTGTTATACGAGTGTGTGTGGTGTGTTTCTTATATGAGACTGTGTGTTGTGTGGGTGTGTTATATGAGAGTGTGTGTGTGTATTTTATATGACTGTGTTGTATGAGCGTGTGTGTGTTGTATTAGAGTGTGTGTGGGGTGTGTGTTGTATAACAGTGTATGTTTTGTATGATAGTCTGTGTTGTATGAGTTTAATTTATGAGAGTGTGTGTGTGTGTTGTATGAGATTGTGTGGTGTGTGTGTTGCATGAGTGTGTGTGTTTTATGTGAGTGTGTGATGTATGTGTGTGTATGAGAGTGTGTTTGTGTGTGTGTGTGTGTGCAGTATAAGTGAGACTGTGTGTTGTGTGGGTGTGTTATATGAGAGTGTGTGCTGTGTGTTATATGAGAGAGTGT
This sequence comes from Bombina bombina, assembly GCF_027579735.1. Lineage (NCBI taxonomy): Eukaryota > Metazoa > Chordata > Amphibia > Anura > Bombinatoridae > Bombina > Bombina bombina. The sequence goes on along the minus strand of NC_069502.1, from coordinate 435,291,260 downwards.
GCTGTGTGTTATATGAGAGTGTGTGCTGCATGTTATATGAGAGTGTGTGTGGTGTGTTTCTTATATGAGACTGTGTGTTGGGTGCTGTGTGTTATACGAGAGTGTGTGCTGTGTGTTATATGAGAGTGTGTGTGGTGTGTGTTTCTTATACGAGACTGTGTGTTGTGTGGGTGTGTTATATGAGAGTGTGTGGTGTGTGTGTTGTATTTGAATGTGTGTGGTGTATGTGTTGTATTTGAGTGTGTGTGGTGTGTGTGGCGTATGTGTTGTATTTGAGTGTGTGTGGCATATGTGTTGTATTTGAGTGTGTGTGGCATATGTGTTGTATTTGAGTGTGTGTGGCATATGTGTTGTATTTGAGTGTGTGTGGAGTGTGTGTGTGTTGTATGAGAGTGTGTGGTGTGTGTGTGTTGTATGAGAGTGTGTGACGTGTGTGTGTTGTATGAGAGTGTGTGGCGTGTGTGTGTTATATGAGAGTGTGTGGTGTGTGTGTGTTGTATGAGAGTGTGTGTGGTGTGTTGTATGAGAGTGTGTGTGGTGTGTTGTATGAGTGTGTGTGTTGTATGAGTGTGTATTTTATATGACTGTGTGTTGTATGAGAGTGTGTGGTGTGTGTGTGTTGTATGAGAGTGTGTGGCGTGTGTGTGTTGTATGAGAGTGTGTGGCGTGTGTGTGTTGTATGAGAGTGTGTGGCGTGTGTGTGTTATATGAGAGTGTGTGGTGTGTGTGTGTTGTATGAGAGTGTGTGTGGTGTGTTGTATGAGTGTGTGTGGTGTGTTGTATGAATGTGTGTGTTGTATGAGTGTGTATTTTATATGACTGTGTGTTGTATGAGCGTGTGTGTTGTATTAGAGTGTGTGTGGCGTGTGTGTTGTATAACAGTGTGTTTTGTATGATAGTCTGTGTTTTGTATGAGAGTGTGTGGTGTGTGTGTGTGTTGCATGAGTGTGTGTGTTTTATGTGAGTGTGTGATGTATGTGTGTTGTATGAGAGTGTGTTTGTGTGTGTGTGTTGTATGAGTGTGTATTTTATGAGAGTGTGTGTGGTGTGTTGTATGTGAGTGTGTGTGTGTTGTATGAGCGAGTGTGTGTTTTGTATGAGAGCGTGTGTGTTGTATGATTGTGTATTTTATGAGAGTGTGTGTGGCGTGTGTGTTGTATGTGAGTGAGTGAGCATGTGTGTGTAATAAAATATGCACACACTTTAGTCACTTTCTCCAAAAATTGCAGCTATCCTGTTGTATATTACTTCAGAAATTTTCAGACCAAGCATAAAAATAGGGTCACATAAAAGGTATGTGGTATCGTGGTACTGGGTCTTAGGGAAAAAAAGTTTGAAGAACCCTGCTATAATGAATTAGAGAATGTTATATTTTGATTATTATGGCCTTTTAACAATAAACCTTGGTTACATTTTTATCCAGCTGTGTGAAGGAAACTGCTGTTATCAGTGTTTCAACACGTAGGACAGCTGACTTCACCTTAGATCCTTTCACTGTTTTATTATACTGGTAATCTAATACAGTGAACTTCTGGAACTTTCACTTCTTCCTGGAATAAACTCTTCATTCTATTCTGTTCCCCTTGTAAATACATAGAAACAAACCTTAAAGGCTAAATATAAAAGGCAGAAATCCTGAAAACTGGAAGTCTTCAAGAGGGCACAAGGCAGATATTACTTGCTGCCAGTTTTTCTGCAACTTTGCAGATAATTACAATGTAATGGAGATTTGGTTCAGTATTATCTATAAACTTACAGTACCTCTGGCGCTGTCTACTGAACTATAATTCTGATTTTCCAATGCAAATATGAGTTCTCTTGTAGCATAACCAACAAGGCAACCTCTAGTATTGCACTCTACCACTCCACGCTCAATGCATTGCCTGGACTTTTAATTCACCCTTGGCAAAAACCTGCAGCTGGATTATCTCTTTACATAATGTGGATCATAAATTGATAGAATTTGAAATCCTTAGATATTTAAAAAAAAATAATAATAATAAATAAAAAAATCAAAGCAATCTTTCGTCTTGCTACTTACTCTTCCAACTCAGCTTTTAGAGACTTCCCTAGCCTGAGTATTGCTTTAAGAAGGTAAGTTTTCACTTCCAGAAGTTAAACTATAGTGGTAAAGTTAAATCTATGTGGACAAAACTTCCAGATGTTTTAGAACAGATTTGGTTTTGTTAGAATAATTAAATAAATTTTTGTATTTGTAACAGAGCTGTGCAACAATTAGTTCCAACAGTCTTTGTGCCCACTTCACAATCAGTAGTAAGGTTTACAGAACCCATTTCTAGTTTAACTAGACATTATTTTATAGTAAACAATCTAGTAACCAACTTTCTGTCTTCTAAAGAACTCTAAAAAAAATCCTTATGGTTTGCACAGAAAATAATCATACATCATAATTCTTCCCAAGAAAAACTGTACACTTTAAAGTACCACTACATAAAAGAATGTTTTTAATGCCACCTTGAGAAAAGGTTTGTGCAAGTATTTCAGCAGACACAGCATTTACTCCATGAGGTGGACCTAGAGTATAATTGTTAAAATGCCTTTCTATCACAAGAAATTGGTTAGAACAATCAAGAGCCATACAATGTATCTATTATTTAGTCCTTTGTTAATAACTGTCCTTTCACAAATGAAATAACATTAATCATTAAAGTTTTTTTTATGGCAACAGGCACTTTTAATGAGAAATGGCTAGACTCCAAGTGGTTACTGCTTCAACACAGATACGACAATCCACTGGTCACTGCAGAATAGTCTAATTATAGTAGAGTCGTCTCAAGGTATACGCTTGTGGTTTTCAGTTTTCTCGTAAAAAGAATCTTGTAGTGTCTATATAAAGTGAGAGAGTTCAGACACCAAGATAAGGAGCAGCGACATTGGAAAACAGTTAAATAAGACTGGTGTTAGACAGCTGTGAACCTACCCATGCAATAAAACCCCCTTGCAAATAGGAGGGAAAATGCAATGACTAAAGAATGACAGTATGAACACAATTCATTTAAAAAAGAATTGTGTTTCATTAAAAATAATATATATATTTTTTTCTAAACAAAAAAAAATATATATAGAGGTTATTTTAGGTAAGGAACAAAAGTGCTGAGTTTTAACCACTGGTAACACTCTTCTGGATCCCTCTCATGCTACTACTCAAAAGAGCAGATATCTGGGACTCAGACAGTGAGCTTTATACCTCACTGAGTGGCTGCTCTTCTGGGGTAGATGTGATGTAGTGATCAGCAGCTGGAGCAAAACATTAGTCTTGTTAAAAGTAGGGGGAGGCTAATCTTCCTCATCCTCGCTGATCTCATAGGATTTAGCAGAGGGTCGTGAGCGTCGTCGTGGTGATGCTGGAGGAGAATTCTTGGTAGAGAAGGGCCAACGAAAAGATGGGGAGGGTGACCGCTCCCGAGCTGGGCTGCTGCTGGGGCTTTGCTTTGGGCTGATGGCTTGGAGCATCCTTCCTTTGCCTTCCTTTAGCATGTGTTTCTGCCAGTAAGAGAAGGCCACATTTAAACATACAATATATCCAAAACAAAATGACCAATGCAATAAGTAGTATTTTATAGTAGATGACAAAATGACCTGTACATTTTAAGTCTTTATCCCAAACATAAATGTAACTATGACAGCATATCTGTAAAGGAGTAATTAATCTGCTGACCTGTTCTGGAAATCTCTAAAATAACCTTCACGGATGTTTGCAAATCCCTAATGTACCTCAAATACATGCATCAAGCCTATATTTAAAAAAGTGCACCAACATTCTACAAGGTAAACATGCAGTACATACAACACATTCTCCATTCCCAACCAACAGCAAGGTACTCCATGACCCACTGGCAAAGCCAAATGTAAATATGTCCTTTACTGAAAGGTGAACATTAAAGGGGCAGTGTACTGTAAAACTGTTTTTTTCTTAATGTGTCTCCAGTTACTTGTTATACAAGCTGCAGAGTATCAGATATCCTTAGTTTATCACTTTCTTTACACACATATGCTTCTTTATATTATCTGTGTAAACCAAACCCAATACTTAGAACAAATGAAAAACAAAATTTATGCTTACCTGATAAATTTCTCTCTTTCCTGGCATGGAGAATCCACCACATCATTCCAATTCATATTGTGATATCCAACTCCTGGCCAGCAAGAGGAGGCAAAGAGCACCCCAGCAAAGCTGTTAAGTGTAACTGCCTTACTCATAAACCCCAGTCATTCAACCGAAGGAAATGGAAAGGAAGAAAAACACAAGGGTAAAATGGTTCCTGAGGTTAACAAAAAAAAACAAACTACTGAATTATATTAAAAAAAGAGGGTGGGGTCATGGACTCTCCATGTCCGGAAAGAAAGAAATGTATCAGGAAAGCATACATTTAGTTTTCTTTCCTATGACATGAAGAGTCCACAACATCATTCCAATTACTAGTGGGAACCAATACCCAAGCTAGAGGACATGGCATGAACAGGGAGGGAGAAAAAAGGCAGGAGGACCTAAACAGAAGGCACCACCGCTTGAAGAACCTTTCTCCCAAAAGAAGCCTCGGCCAAGGCAAAAGTATCAAATTTGTAAAACTTGGAAAAAGTATGTAGACAGCACCATGTTGCCGCCTTGCAAATCTGATCCACAGAAGCTTCATTTTTGAAAGCCCAAGAAGAGGAGACAGCCCTAGTGGAATGAGCCGTAATTCTCTCAGGAGGCTGCTGTTCAGCAGTCTCATAAGTCAAATGAATAAAACTTCTCAACCAGAGAGACAGAGAAGTAGAAGTGGCCTTCTGGCCCTTACGTTTTCCAGAGAAAACAACAAACAAGGCAGATGATTGCCAAAAATCTTTAGTAGCTTGCAAGTAGAATTTTAGAGTCTGCACAACATCCAAGTTATGCTAAAGATGTTCCTTTTGAGAAGGAGGATTAGGCCAAAAAGAAGGAACAACAATTTCCTGATTAATGTTTTGATCAGATACCACCTTAGGAGGAAACCCCAATTTAGTACGAAGCAGCGCCTTATCAACATTAAAAATAGGGTATGGGGAATCACACTGCAGAGCTGAAAGCTCAGACCCTCTGCAAGCGGAACAAATGGCAACAAGAAACAAAACTTTCCAGGATAACAGTGTTATATCAACAACATGCATTGGCTCAAACGGAGCCTGCTGCAAAACTTTAAGAACTAAATTAAGGCTCCACAGGGAGCAACAGGTTTAAACACAGGCCTGATTCTAACCAGGGCCTGTACAAAGGCTTGAACATCTGGTAGGTCTGCCAGACGTTTGTGCAAAAGGATAGATAACGCAGAAATCTGACCCTTTAGGGTACTGACCGATAAACCCTTATCCAGGCCATCCTGAAGAAAAGACAAAATCCGAGGAATCCTCACCCGACTCCAGAACCCCTTAGATTCACACCAATAAAGATATTTACGCCATATCTTATGGTAAATCTTGCAAGTAACCGGTTTTCGAGTCTGAATCATAGTTTCAATGACCGCTTCAGAAAAAACACGTTTAGAAAGAATTGAAGGGCCACTATAATAGTTTTTTATTTGGGAGTTAACAAAAAGTTGATGACCCGATTAACAATTTATTAATATACATGTATTAGAACTAATTTGCGGTTTTAAAGATATTTTACTTACAAATTTATAATGATTCCACTGCCCACTGAGACCTGCTATTCGGCTTCCAATAATTCTAATCGGTCGCACGACCGACATGTAAGTTGAAGCCTGCGCAGTCAGTGTTTCCTCAGCTCCTTGCAGCATAGTGAAAGAAGATCTGGCCCCTCTGCACGCATTCATTTGAGAGCTGTCGGCAATGGTTGCTATGGCAACCTATGAAGCGTCCTGCATTGCCAACAGCGTTCTACATGAAAGGAGCAAAGTTCACTGAGTGAAATAATTTAAACGGTCTTTGGTTTTTGAGCTTCTGGCAAGCTCAAAAACCAAAGACCGTTTAAATTATTTCACTCAGTGAACTTTGCTCCTTTCATGCAGAACGCTATATCACCAATGCAGGACGCTTTTATTTAATTAAATAGCTGCTATATTTTCATTTTGATACCGCTGCTATTTGGATAGTAAAATGGATCCAGGTACAGCAGACTGCCTAAAAATCTAAACTGAGTTGCAACATTTACACAAGCTCTGCTAGCGTGTCAGTGTGAATTCTGTGAGCGTGCGGTTGAGTTCCTGCTCCCGTGCCTGATCAGCAAGGCAATGCTAATTGGACATGGGCAGATAGGGGGGGAAAAAAACACCCATTTTTATAGCCGTTTTACAGAGGATCGTTTTTGGACTATTTTTCAAACTTTGAGGTAACTTTTAGCGTACCATTAGCACTCGTCTTTTTTTTGTTTTTGAATTCATTCTATTAAATATGTTTTTAATTTATTGGTATAGAAATCTGGGGCCTTTAAGCGTTCAATCACCAAGCAGTTAGCTTCAAAGAATCTAAGTTTGGATGGAGGAAAGGACCCTGAAGAAGAAGGTCTCTCCTCTGAGGTAACCTCCAAGGAGGTAGAGATGACATCGTTAATAGATCCGCAACCAGATCCTGCAAGGCCATGCAGGAGCTATTCGTTTTACCGATGCTCTCTCCTGTTTGATACGAGCAATGACTCGTGGAAGTAGAGCAAAACGGAGGAAACAGATAAGCCAGAGAAAACTTAAATTATGCTTACCTGATCATTTTCTTTTCTTCTGACGGGAACAATCCACAGCTGCATTCATTACTTTTGGGAAATAAGAACCTGGCCACCAGGAGGAGGCAAAGACACCCCAGCCAAAGACTTAAATACCTCCACCACTTCCCTCATTCCCCAGTCATTCTGCCAAGGGAACAAGGAACAGTAGCAGAAATATCAGGGTGAAAAAAGGTGCCAGAAGAACAAAAATTAAATAACGCCGCCTCATAGATAAAGCACGGGCGGGGAGCTGTGGACTCTTCCCGTCAGAAGAAAAAAGAAAATGTATGCTTATCTGATAAATTTGTTTCTTTTACGATACGACGAGTCCACAGATTTCATCCTTACTTATGGGATATCGCCTCCTGGTCAGCAGGAGGAGGCAAAGAGCACCACAGCAGAGCTGTATATATAGCTCCTCCCTTCCCTCCCACTCCAGGCATTCGACCGAAGTTAGGAAGAGAAAGGAAAAGCCAAGGTGCAGAGGTGACTGAAGTTTAACAAAAATAAAGACCTGTCTTAGAAAACAACAGGGTGGGCCGTGGACTCGTCGTATCGTAAAAGAAACAAATTTATCAGGTAATCATAAATTTCCTTTTCTTTTACAAGATACGACGAGTCCACAGATTTCATCCTTACTTATGGGATACAATACCAAAGCTATAGGACACAGATGAAAGGGAGGGACAAGACAGGAACCTAAACGGAAGGCACCACTGCTTGAAGAACCTTTCTCCCAAAAGCAGCCTCGGACGAGGCAAAAGTATCAAATTTGGAAAAAGTGTGAAGAGACGACCAAGTTGCAGCCTTGCAAATCTGTTCAACAGAAGCATCATTTTTAAATGCCCATGAGGAAGCCACAGCCCTAGTGGAATGAGCCGTAATTCGTTCAGGAGGCTGCTGTCCAGCAGTCTCATATGCAAAACGGATGATACTCTTCAGCCAAAAAGAAAGAGAGGTAGCCGTAGCTTTCTGACCCCTACGTTTTCCAGAAAAAAACAACAAATAATGAAGATGATTGACGAAAGTCCTTAGTCGCCTGTAAGTAGAACTTCAAGGGACGGACTACGTCCAGATTATGTAACAGACACTCCTTCTTAGAAGAAGGATTAGGACACAATGAAGGAACAACAATTTCCTGATTAATATTTTTGTTGGAAACAACCTTAGGAAGAAAACCAGGTTTGGTACGCAACACTACCTTATCGGAATGAAAAATAAGATAAGGAGAATCACATTGTAATGCCGAAAGCTCAGAAACTCTGCGAGCAGAAGAAATAGCAACCAAAAATAAAAATTTCCAAGATAATAACTTAATATCTATGGAATGCATAGGTTCAAACGGAAACCCATGAAGAATATTAAGAACTAAATTCGAACTCCAAGGAGGAGCAATAGGTCTAAACAAAGGCCTGATTCTAGTCAGAGCCTGACAAAAGGATTGAACATCTGGAACATCTGCCAGACGCTTGTGTAGCAAAATAGACAAAGCAGAAATCTGTCCCTTTAAGGAACTTGCTGACAACCCTTTCTCCAATCCTTCTTGGAGAAAAGATAAAATCCTAGGAATCCTAACCCTACTCCATGAGTAGCCCTTGGATTCGCACCAATAAATATATTTACGCCATATCTTATGGTAAATTTTTCTAGTAACAGGCTTACGTGCCTGAATCAAGGTATCAATGACCGACTCAGAGAACCCTCGCTTAGATAAAACCAAGTGTTCAATCTCCAAGCAGTCAGCTGCAGAGAAATTAGATTAAGATGATGGAAGGGTCCCTGAATGAGAAGGTCCGGCCTCAATTGAAGCTTCCACGGTGGCAGAGATGACATGTCCACCAGACCGGCATACCAAATCCTGCGAGGCCACACAGGAGCGATGAGGATCACCGAAGCCCTCTCCTGTTTGACTCGAGCAATCACCCGAGGAAGGAGAGCAAATGGAGGGAACACATAAGCTAGGTTGAATGACCAAGGCACTGCCAAGGCATCTATCAGTTAGGCCTGAGGATCCCTGGACCTGGATCCGTATCTCGGGAGCTTGGCATTCTGACGAGACGCCATAAGATCCAGCTCCGGCCTGTGCCATCTGAGAACCAGGTCGGCAAAGACCTCCGGATGGAGTTCCCATTCTCTCGGATGAAACGTCTGCCTGCTCAAAAAATCCACCTCCCAGTTGTCCACTCCTGGGATGTAGATTGCCGACAGATAACAAGAGTGAGCTTCTGCCCACTGAATTATCTTGGCTACTTCTGTCATCGCCAAGGAACTCCTTGTTCCTCCCTGATGATTGATGTAAGCTACAGTTGTGATGTTGTCCGACTGGAACCTGATGAATTTGGCCGAAGCCAACTGAGGCCAAGCCTGAAGCGCATTGAATATTGCTCTCAATTCCAGAATATTGATGAGAAGTAGAGACTTCGACCGAGTCCACACACCCTGAACCTTCAGGGAGTTCCAGACTGCACCCCATCCTATCAGGCTGGCGTCCATTGTCACTATCATCCATGAGGGTCTGCGGAAGCATGTCCCTTGGGACAGATAATCTGGCGACAACCACCATAGAAGAGAGTCCCTTGTCTCCTGATCCAGATCTATTTGAGGAGACAAATTTGCATAATCTCCATTCCATTGTCTGAGCATGCTCAGTTGTAGAGGTCTAAGATGAAAACGAGCAAACGGAATGATGTCCATTGCTGCCACCATCAATCCAATTGCCTCCATGCACTGAGCCACTGACGGCCGAGGATTGGACTGAAGGGTTCGGCATGTATTCATAATCTTTAACTTTCTGACTTCCGTCAAAAAGATTTTCATGGATAAAGAGTCGATTAGAGTTCCCAGGAAAGGAACCCTTGTCTGTGGAATTAGTGAACTCTTTTCTAGATTCACCTTCCACCCCGTGAGTCCTTAGAAAGGACAGAACAATGTCGGTGTGAGACTTTGTTAGTTGATAAGACGACGCCTGGATCAGAATATCGTCCAGATAAGGCGCCACTGCAATGCCTCGCGGCCTGAGAACCGCCAGCAGAGACCCCAGAACCTTTGTGAAAATTCTGGGTGCCGTGACCAGACCAAAAGGAAGGGCCACAAACTAAAAATGTTTGTCCAGAAAGGCAAACCTCAGGAACTTGTGATGATCTCTGTGGATAGGAACATGAAGATATGCATCCTTTAGATCCACGGTAGTCATATATTGACCCTCCTGGATCAATGGAAGAATGGTCCGAATAGTTTCCATCTTGAAGGATGGAACTCTGAGAAACTTGTTTAGACTTTTGAGATCTAAAATGGGTCGGAACGTTCCCTCTTTTTTGGGAACTACAAAGAGATTTGAGTAAAACCCCTGCCCCTGTTCCTGTATTGGAACGGGGCATATTACTCACATGGAGGAGAGATCTCTTACACAGCGTAAGGACGCCTCTCTTTTTATCTGGTCGACAGATAATCATGAAAGAAGAAACCTTCCTCTGGGGAAGGAATTTTTGAACTCCAACTGATACCCTTGAGACACGATTTCTAGTGTCCAGGGATCCTGAACGTCTCTTATCCAAGCCTACTAGATCCGGTCCCGGATCGGGGGCCGCCCCTTCATGCTGTCTTGGTAGCAGCAGCTGGCTTCTTGGGTTGTTTACCCTTGTTCCAAGACTGGTTGGGTCTCCAGGTGGACTTGGCTTGTGCATAATTCCCTTCCTGTTTAGCGGAAGAGGAAGAGGGGACTCCCTTGAAATTTCGAAAGGAACGAAAATTACTCTGTCGTCCCCTTTGCTTAGATGTCTTATCTTGAGGGAGGAGGTGACCCTTACCTCACGTAATGTCAGAAATTATCTCTTTCAAGTCAGGCCCGAACAGGGTCTTTCCCTTGAAAGGAATAGCCAAAAGCTTGGATTTAGAGGACACATCCGCAGACCAAGATTTTAACCATAAGGCTCTTCGTGCTAAGATGGAGAATCCTTAACTCTTAGCCACTAATTTGGTGATCTGAAAGGAAGCATAAATAATAAAAGAATTAGCCAGTTTAAGGGCCTTAATTCTATCCTGTATTTCTTCCAAAGAAGTCTCAGTCCTAAGGGACTCTTCTAGGGCGTCAAACCAAAAAGCAGCCACAGTTGTGACTGTTACAATGCAGGCCACCGGTTGTTATAGGAACCCCTGATGAACATAGAGTTATTTGAGAAGACCCTCCAACTTCTTATCCATGGGGTCTTTGAAAGCACAACTGTCCTCAATAGGGATAGTCATACGCTTAGCCAGGGTAGAGATAGCTCACGCCACCTTAGGGATCGTCTGCCAAGAATCCCGAATGGTGTCAGCTATAGGGTACATTTTCTTAAAAATAGGGGAAGGGGAGAACGGGATACCCAGGCTTTCCCATTCCCTTGCAATAATTTCCGAAATTCTCTTAGGAATCGGAAAAACGTCAGAATAAGAAGGAACCTCTAAGTATCTGTCCATCTTACTCAATTTCTCTGGTGGGACCACAATAGAGTCACAGTCGTCCAGAGTCACCAAAACCTCCCGTAGCAAAAGGCGGAGGTGTTCAAGCTTACGTCCGAATCTGTTGGGGGCAATGCACTTCCTGAGTCAGACAGTTCCCCCTCAGACAGAGCCTCCCTACCCCCCAATTCAGAGCCCTGGGAGGGTACATCGGAGATCGCCATCAAAGCATCAGAAGTCGCAGGGACCACATGGGCCTCTGTCCTACTGTGTTTGCCTTGTAAAGCTGGCAACTTAGATAAAACTTCTGAAAGAGTGGATGACATAACTGCAGCCATATCCTGCAGCGTGAATGAAGTGGACGCAGTTGAAGAACACGGCGTCGCCTGAGCGGGCGTTAAAGGCTGTGACGCTTGGGGAGAAAGTTGCGGCATACCCTGAGTCTCATCAGTCTGAGAAACATCCTTAGATATACTTGCATTAAAGAAAATGTGTTCTTTAAACTGTAAAGCCCTCTCAGTACATGAGGGACAAAAAGGAATAGGGGGTTCCACATTGGCATCTAAACACATAGAACATGTACTTTCCTGAAGGTCAGCCATTACAAAAACAAGCAATAGCAATATTGGTTGTGGTACTGTAATTAAAAATAAAAAGCAAGAACTTTGAGAAAATTTGCTGAAAAACGAGTGTACTGTGTCTTTTAAAATTTAAAGCCGTATAGTTTTTACTGCTCCGCAATAAACAATGCAATAACAGGGAAGCACTATAAGACTGTCAGTAGATCTCCCTATATATGTACACTCTAACTATGCATAACGCCTTAGGGACAGAATTCAGCACTTGCACCTCGTCACAGCTCTGCTGCGGTGCCTACCTGTCGCCACGAATCACTTAATAGCACTCCGTGAATGGTGCACCTAAGACCGCTTGTGAGTATTACAGACACAAGCTGACTTAAGCCACACCGGAGCCTCGAGACATGCTGCCGATCGTCATGATCCGGATATTAACTGCGCGGCTAAGCATGCGAAACGCTAAGCCCCGCCCATCGTGGGCAGAAACTAACTCCCCCGGCAAAGTAGAGACCGCATGGGGAATTAAAATGTCGGTAACCAAACGCAATCTGTTAGAAAGTGTACCGTGAACCACCAATGTGCCCCCTCAAACAAAAAAACACTCCCCTGTCCTGCCATTAGCTTAGCAAAAGTTAAGGTTAGGACACTTGGGTAAGAGCTCCCACAATCTCCCAGCGTCAAGCCCACAATCTATGTATATCCACTGGGCTAATAATTTATTAGAGCCCACTGAAAGTACAGCTGAACTTCAGCTCACCTAATAAAGAGGGGAGACCCATGCACACAATTTATGTACCCTGTGCAAACTGATTACCCCTTCCCGGTATAGGGAATAAATGCCAGTCTGTTCTGAGTTACTCAGTCTCCCCAGAAGCAAACGACTGTACATACCTTAATGCTGAGTGCAGCATGAACTTGTCCCACACAATTAAGATGTTCTTTTCATCACCTCCAGCAGATCTGTGGGAACAAACAGGGTCTTAGATAATATCTGCTAAGACCATCATCAGCAGGGCAGCAAACAGTATGGGGGTCGCAGAAAGAATGAAAATCTCCCCAGTCCCCATTGCTGAAAAGCCTGTAGCTCTAGCCCTGAGTAAAATAGCACACACTGGTACCATTTAAAAATAATAAACTCTTGATTGAAGAATCTAAACTAACACCTCACTTTACCTCTTCCTATCACTAACACAGGCAAAGAGAATGACTGGGGTGGGAGGGAAGGGAGGAGCTATATATACAGCTCTGCTGTGGTGCTTTTTGCCTCCTCCTGCTGACCAGGAGGCGATATCCCATAAGTAAGGATGAAATCCATGGACTCGTCATATCTTGTAAAAGAAAGAAAATTATCAGGTAAGCATAATTTAAGTTTTTCTTCTTAAACGGGAAGAGTCCACAGCTGCATTCATTACTTTTGGGAAAACAATATCCAAGCTATAGAGGACACTGAATGCAACAAAAGGGCGGGTAGAAAAGGCGGCCCCTTCGAAGGGCACCACAGCCTGAAAAAAACACAGAACCCTATAAAAAAAAAACCAGTAACACTTAGAACAATAGGTTAAAAACCTGGAAGGACCCAGTAACTGTACATCAGTTAAACAACCTACAAGGCTGGGTTAGAGATCCCTCAAATTCCTAGATCCATTGAGCACAAAAAGCCAAGTCCCGCGGGTGTCCCGACCAACAGAACTAACTGTCAACCCGAAGGAATAGCCTTCACCTACCCCCGAGGGGGGAAAAGAAAAACGGAGGACCCAAGAATCTAAAGGACCAATGACTAAGGAAGAAACCTCAACACAACTAAACCGAACCCAAGGTTACAAAAACAACCACCCAGAGGAGAATGCCCTAAGAGGATCAGTACCAGAGATTAACACACACCTAAAGATGCAATCCCGAGAACTCCAAAGGTTTATCCTCATGACTCATGGATCTACAAAGAAGCCACAAGCTACTCCTGTACCCTAGTCTAGCAACACAGTAACTAAACTAGACAACATAGATAGGGGACTTCTATAACCTAAAGCAATTTGGATCTAGCAGACAAGGATGATTATCCTATCAGAGAAAAAAGGCTAGCACATGAAAATACGTCGCCCCCTCTGAACAAGAACTCATGAACTCAGCCTTAAGCCAGCAAAGCTGACCCTAGCCAATGTGGGAGACCATCCGACAGAGAACAACTCTCGTCTAGGAACCAGAGCCTAGAAGAGCTTCCCACACCGTGACCCCCCACCGAAGGCAGGAACAAGGTCAGAGAGCTGCCACAGTAGGATTCGAACCTCCAACCCTCAGCTCTGAGACTGGTAGATAACCCATAGGCCACTTAGAACTGTAGCAACTGGAGCACATGGCAAAACTCAACAGCACAGCCAGATTCCCGCCCCCCCCCCCTTCGATGTAACAGGCCCAGTTCAAAGAATTTTCAACGCCCGATTAAGAAGACAACATCTCCGGACAACCTCTCAAGGGCAAAAAAAACAAAGGGTGTGGGGGCCCTGAAAGGAACAAACTCACGGGAGAACAAGTCTGGCACCTAATAGGATCCAGATCCAGATTTTTAAATGGATAACCAGCACCAGCAGCTGGACGCAGCTCCCTTCCTAACAAGGGAGAAAGGACACTGACTACAGCATTCCAGTACCAGAATCCAGCCTCGGAATGAGAAGAGAAGGACCTATGAGGCCTCAAAGAAACCGTACCACTTCAACAACCTCCCTGAAGGGGGTCAACGCAAAGAAAGCGCTACCCCAGCCATAGACTTGGCGAAGAGAAAGGAGAAATGGTAAAACCATAAATAAGATACCTGACAGTTCAGGTGAAAACAACGACCACGAGCCCACATCAAGGTGGAACAGTAGTCCCCTGACAACAACAGTAAAATCTCTGCTGAGAGACCGCAAAACTAGGCTCAGACAGATACCAACTCATCCCTGGAGGGACAAGCGGAGGTTGCACCCAGGCATGAACCTTAAACAGCATAGAACACACATTCAAGGTGTAAAAGAGCTGTAACTGGCTTCCTTAGGAATGATCCATAACTGGATCCGAAACTACAGACAAGTATATGGCCATAAGCCAGACCTCCAGGACGTTCTCAAAAGAGATACAGACCAAAGAATCTAAGGAGACATCCTACCAGGTCAAGTAAGAGGGTAGTACCCAAAGGTGCCACCTTAACCCGGACCCCTTGCTGAAACCCATGGAGTAAGATTTCTTAGAGAATAGAAGGGAACACCCCTCTCTACCGACCACGGGGTACAGGGACAGGCACCAACCCAGTCCGAGGGATGAAAGATAACATATCATCAGAGATCCTTGCAGGATTAGTCTCCCATAAATCCTGCTCCTCACAAGGAAACTACATGGGAGCCTCACAACTCCTGGCAGACAAGTCGACCAAGGGAGAAACAAAGGGGAAAAACCCCTGACTCCTGCGCTCCCAAGGATGAGTGCATCATATGAAAGGAGAAAGTAAAGGGAGAAAACCAAACTTCCAAACCCCGATGACCCGACCCCCAAGAAGGGGTTCAGTAGCCCTAGCAACCTACGAGAGGTGCCAGACACTAGCCACAAAATGTAGACGACCAAAGCCAACTTGTACCCTCCAACCTCCAAACCCGATGGTAATGGAGAAAACTTTGTCCCCAGGCTAAAGGGCTTCTCACGATGAGCCTCAGCAGCTTCCGATCCTGGAACACCCTAAAGAGTAGCACATGGAGAAGTATTCAAACTCCTATCTTGGGCTTAATAAGCATACATGCTAACCATAAAATAAAAACCCTCAAAAGGTAGAAAACCGGGAGGTGGACCCTGCTAGGCATGGTAGATATCCCTTAGGCCACTTAGTCTTGCTAAGCACCCCTCCGTCTTCTAACAAGGAACCAGAAAATACGAACATGTATCAATTTGAACATCTCAGCACCCAAAAGAGTAACCAGTATACTGGCACCACGTGGATGACATGAACCATAAAGGAACAGCATCTATCGCCCGACCAGGACTCGCCTGGAAAAGGAGAACCTTCCGAAACTGTCCCCGGTCCAAGGAAAATCCCCGAAGGGATCGATAACGAACAATAAACATAACTATGTATTATATAGTAATGCTTAACTTCCGAAGAAATGCTTACGGGACCACAAAATCGCAAGTATCAGTTCCAGAGAAAGAAAGAAATGTTCCGAACCAGAACTATAACAAACATGAGCTTCGTAAAACAAATTAAACACATCCTAACCGGATCAAAATAAAATAAAGGCAGCACCCGCGGATGAACGCCCAAGGAGAAAGGGCATGCCAAAGGAACCAGCCCATTAGAGGCCCCAATCTCCAAAGCTCAGAACTGGAACAGATGCAATAAAGGAAGAAGGCGGCGACGTGAAGGAGATAGACTTCATCCCCCAACGTCTAACCTAGTTTGCACAGAAGACTAAGGATCCCTCGGCCCAGTAGGACCGGAATCCTCCAGCACCGCCAAAACATGCCTCAGTAGGACACGAAGGCATGCCAGTCTATAATGGAAGGCAAAATGTTCCCTCGCCGGATCGATGGATGACCCCGGCCCGAGGGAGGGACCCCTGAAGCCTCAGAGGCCATAGCTTCCCCAGAAGGTCGAATTGACTCAGGCAGTCTCACGCTCGACGGACCCTGGTTAACAGAACACGGACAGTATCTAAGAAATACTTCTCTTGGGAGATGTAAATGCGCCAGCGCCATAGATATGGCCATGTGGAACCGTGCCATAACCTCTGGAGGAAACAAGCCGCCTTCTAGAGGAGTAGCAGTTTTAGGGACACCTGCTTGCGTAGCAAAAGAATGTTCTGGGGCACGCGCCTCACTGGACATGGAATCCTGAGGGGCGGATGGTTCAACGCATTCTGCGCTCCCTGAATCGGGGGAAGAGAGTACTCTAGTACGGTAATCGGAACATAACTGATGGGCATAGATAACCTGGGCTATTTCATACTCCTCACAAGACTTATACTCCGAGTTGGAGATGTCCGTCTTTAAAAAAAATCAGAATACTCCATAACTTGGAGATTGCAAATTAAATTTGGAGAATGTAAATATGGACAAAAGCTAAACGGCACTTTACACCCCCAATGGCTGGGGCACTCACCACCTCCTGTGAACTAGACTACCAATGAGCAGACTCGCTCCGTTGTCACGGAGTCAAAGTACGGAAATGGAAATACAACGTGACCACACCTGGTCACGCAGTGCTCTGTGTAAGCTTAGCAAAAAAAAAAAGGCGTGCCGGTCCAAAAGGACCGCGCAATCTGATGATAGGCAGTTATGTTCCGAATAGCCCTGAGCCCAAGTATCATTACACATTTAGCAAACAGAATAACATAAACATGATTAAAGTCCCCCTGTTCAATAACCCCTGCAGGAGATATTAACCCTTGATTCCATAAGATAAAAGGAGTCCCACTGGGACCCTGACTTCTTTCGTTAACATCACATTCCCATATTGAAATAAAATTAATCTATGCCATGGAACAAGAACACGGCCGTTCAAGTGTGACAGATAGTAGCATCGCTTCTGACATGGACTTGAGAGAATAGAGGCAGGCAGCGAAACTCGTCAACGCTGATTGCCAAGTCGGGATGTTTTCGCAGAGACGACACTCCCCGCATCTCCGGACTCTAACTTTCATCCATGCTCTCACTGAGAGGGTGACAGGATTACTTAAAACTCCAGTCCCATTTCTTAGAGTACTACCCCTCCATAAGAGACTATCTTTAATCTTCTGACACTTCTCTGCCAACCTCCTGTGACGAAAGGCAAAGAATGGCTGGGGAGGAGGGAAATGGGGGGGGGTATTTAAGCCTTTGGCTGGGGTGTCTTTGCCGCCTCCTGGTGGCCAGGTTCTTATTTCCCAAAAGTAATGAATGCAGCTGTGGACTCTTCCCGTTTAAGAAGAAAAACCTCCAAGGAACCACTAGAGCATCTATCAGAATGGCCTGAGGATCTCTTGACCTTGAACAGTACTTTGGAACCTTGGCGTTTTGGTGGGACACCATCAGATCCAACTCTGGACCCCCCACTTGAGGGATATCTGAGAGAACACTTCCGTATGGAGAGCCCACTCCCCAGGATGAAAGGTCTGTCTGCTCAGAAAATCTGCCTCCCAGTTGTACTCTCCTGGAATGTGGATGGCAGATAAAAGACAATCATAGGCTTCGGCCCACTGCAGAATGCGAGTTACCTCCTTCATGGCTAAGGAACTCAGAGTCCCTCCCTGGTGGTTGATGTATGCCACTGAGGTGATGTTTTCCGATTGGAATCTTATAAAACAGACCAACGACAGTTGAGGCCATGCTGATAGGGCATTGAAGATAGCTCTCAACTCCAATATGTTTATGGGAAGAGAGGACTCTTCCCGAGACCACAGGCCCTGAGACTTTAAAGGATCCCAAACAGCTCCCCAGCCTTAGAGGCTGGCGTCTGAAGTCACAATTTCTCAGGAAGGTCTTAGAAAGCAAGTGCCCCGAGACAGATGTTCCTGTAACACCCACCATGAGAGAGTCTCTTGTTAGAGGGTCCAGATTTATCCTCTGTGGTAAATCCGAATGATCTCCGTTCCATTGACGGAGCATACAAAGTTGCAGCAGTCGAAGATGGAACCAAGCAAAAGGAATGATATCCATGGGTGCCACCATCAGACCAATCACCTCCATGCATTGAAACACAGATGGACGAAAGGCAGACTGGAGAGAAAGGCAGGAGAATGGGCCGAAAAGTTCCCTCCTTTTTGGGAACCACAGATTTGAATAGAATCCTAGACCCTGTTCATTTAGAGGGACAGGAACGATAACTCCCAGAGAGTATAGGTCTTTTACACAGTTTAAGAAGGCCTCCTTCTTTATTTGGTTTGAGGATAGTCTTGACAGGAGAAATCTGCCCCTTGGAGGGCAAGACTTGAATCCCATTCTGTAACCCTGGGTTACTATGTCCACCGCCCAAGGGTCTGGGACATCGCGTATCCAGGCTTGACGAAAAAGAGAAAGCCTGCCTCCCCACCTGATCCACACTGGAATCGGGGGTGGAACCTTCATGCTGATTTAGAGTCAGCAGAATGCTTCTTGTTTTGTTTTCCCTTGTTCCAGGGCTGGTTGGATTTCTAAGAGGATCTGGGTTGATCTGGTTTTGAAGAGAAGAACTTTTGTCCCTTAAAGTTACGAAAGGAACGAAAATTAGAAGTCTGACGACCTCTAGGTCTATTCTTCTTGTCCTGAGGTAGGAAAGATCCCTTTTCCAGCTGTAATCTCTGAAATGATCTCCGCCAAACCAGGTCCAAAAAGAGTCTTTCCAAAGCTTGGCCTTAGATGAGACATTGGCCAACCAAGATTTTAACCATAGAGCCCTGCGGGCTAGTACTGTGAAGTTAGATATCTTAGCTCCCAGACGAATTATCTGCATATTGGCATCACAGATAAAGGTATTGACCAATTTGAGAGCTTTGATCCTATCTTGGATCTTCTCTACTGCAGTGTCCTCTGTAATAAGATCAGACAATGCATCGCACCAATAAGATGCAGCTCCCGCAACCGTAGCAATACTCGCTGCATGCTGCCACTGTAACCCTTAATGGATGTACATCTTTTTTAAGTAAGCCTCTAGCTTCTTGCCCATTGGGCCCTTAAAAGAGCAACTATCCTCTATAGGAATAGTAGTTCTCTTAGCAAGAGTAGAAATAGCTCCTTCTACTTTAGGAACAGTGTACCATGAGTCACAAATAGAGTCAGCAACAGGAAACATCTTCTTAAAAACAGGGGAAGGGGAAAAATGAACCCCTGGCTTATCCCATTCCTGAGCAATAATTTCAGACATCTTAATAGGGACAGGAAAAACCTCAGAAAATGGGGAATCATAAACTCTATCCAATTTAGAAGACTTTGTTGGGTTGACAGCAACCGAAGGTTCAGAGTCATCTAAAGTAGCTAGAACCTCCTTCAGTAGTAACCGGAGGTGTTCAAGCTTAAATCTAAAATTAACCTCTTCTGATTCTGAAGATTTTTCTGCTAAAGTGTCTGTGATCTCACCTTCCGAAGCTACTGAAGTAGTCTCCTCATCAGATATCTGAGAAAGATTGGCTAATGCCGACCTAGAGTCAGAAGCCTTACTATCAGGTGTTTAGATTTTCTCTTACGCTTACCCAAAAAAGGGAAAGCTGACAAAGCTGCAGTTACTGCAGATGAAATCTGAGCGGCAAAATCCCCACGTAAATATACACCGCAGGTGGATGAGAGGACACAGAAGGCACATTATAAGAAACAATTAAGGCTTGGGACATTTGAGGAGAAAGCTGAGGCATTTCACGCACAGCATTATCTTGAGAAACAGTAGGCTCAGAAGGGAGTAATTTGTCTTTAAATTTTAAAGTTTTAGTTAAACAAGAGGTGCAAAATTGCATAGGCAGGACAATTTGGGCCTCTAAACATAGTAAACATTTATCCATAGAAATGGATTGATCCTGTTCAGAGTCCATAGCAGAAAATAAACAGGTCCTACAAGTAATAATCAAAAGTAAGCAAAATAAAAAGAACCAGATTATAAAATCTAGAATATAATTACTGAAAATTAGAAAGAAATTTTTATAAAAACAGCAAGGAAGGCTTAATTTTAATTGAAAAAAGCTCAGATTGTCTGAGGCTCCTACAGCCAAGAGAGATATCCCACTAGTAAGAGGAAATCCTCTCCTCCTAAACGATCGTTATAAATTTAAAAAAAAAAAAAATCAGCCTCAAAAGTCAATCGGACTTCTGTCCTGCAAGCTCCTGCCTAAAATATAATAATAAGACCTAGGGAACCTAATAAAAAATATCCTTAATAGTTAACCCCATACATACCTTAGCCATCATGTTTCATTCGGATTACCCTTCATGTTATGTGCTAAATATATTGTCCTCATATGAATCCTCTCTATTAAAAAATAAGGATTATTATGTCTGAAAGAGGTTTAACCTCTTAAGTGCTGCTGTCCTTCTGTATCTAGAAGCCAAAGGCATTTACCTTAGATCCAAATGCATAATAGATGATGATCCTTAGGTGTGGCACGCGCTTCACTCCCTGTCATAGAAAGAAAAGAGTAACCAACTCTGGCTTTCTACAAAGAGGTAGCAAAGTGTTAAAAGTAAAGCAAAGACTTCCTCGCCGCCTTTTAACTGCTAAAAGCCACCACTACTCTTACTCAAGAGACTGACATGGACACAGCTAGACGCCAATCCTTGCTTGCAGGGAAAAGTACCCATAAAAGAATTAAAATCTTTAGACACCAACTTCATTCAACCTCCATTGACAGAGACAAGGAGAATGATTGGGGTTATGGGTAAGGCAGTTACACTTAACAGCTTTGCTGGGGAGCTCTTTGTTTCCTCCTGCTGGCCAGGAGTTGTATATCCCACTAGTAATTGGAATGATGGTGTGGACTTTCCATGTCATAGGAAAGAAATGAACATTTTATTGCGTATCTCTTCTATCTCCTAGTGGGAGTGTAATCTTTATCTGCTGGCTATGTTTACACAGGTCCTCTTTAACCTATACTTAATTATAGAAAGGTGGGGATACCACAGGATAAAAATAGCTATTTCAAGTGTTGAAATAAAATAATAGGAGCCATTTGTAAACAATATAATACACTCCAGTAGGTAACATGGATCACTGGAAACAATTTAAAGTAGAGAAAAAATTAGGGTAAACTGTCCCTTTAATTTGAGATTTGCTATCTAGATACGGCTATTTCTGTGTTGCAAAAATAATTTAAAAGGACATAATAGCAAAAAAAAACAAAAACAAAATGTATACATACCTGATAAACTAATTTCTTTCATGGTGGAGAGAGTCCTCGAGTCATAACATGTGGTAATATTCACCTCCTAACTACTAGGAAAAAGCAACAGACACCCCAATACACCACAGCTTTAAAGCCCTCTTACTTCCCATGACCCTCAGTCATACATATAGCCAGGTAGACAAGGAAAAAAGAAAAGCAGGAAAAATAAAGCAGGGCAAAGAAAGTGCAAAACAAGCTGCTGCCACCTAAAAAAAAAAGTGGAGCTCGTGGACTCTCACCATCATGAAAGAAATTAATTTAGATGTTGATAGTCCATAAGTCCTTTCACATGTGGGAACAAATACCAAAGTCATGGAGTCCACGAGACCACCATGAATGAGGGAGGAAACAATGCAGACAGGATGTAACTAATCAGGCACGATGACCCAAAGAACTGCTCTAGTGGAGTGTACTCAGGGAGAGTTTTCCCTGTGATCAGTAATGTCTTGCGAATTAAAGCTTTAAGCCAAGCTGCTAAAGTAACAGTCTTGACTTTCTGATCTTTACAAGGTCCATAAAAGAGAAGAAACTCTAAAATCTTTTGTGGCTTCCTACATAATATTTTAAAGCTCTTACAACATCCAAGTTGTGGAGAAATCACTCCTTAGAATTCTTAGGAGCTGGACAAAAAGAAACTATTTCCTGATTGAAAGCTAGTAAAAGAACAGCCTTATCCTGATAAAAACAAATCAAAAGAGGAGGATAGCATGACAAAGCTCAGAGACCCTTAATAGCTGAAGAAATAGCTAGAAGAAAAATAACTTTTCAATATAAAAGCTGAAGGTCTAAACCATGCATCGGAGGAGTTTGAAGAACCCTCAAAACCAAATTAAGATTCCAAGTAGGATAAACTGGACAAATAAATCTAATCAAAGCATGAAAAATGGCCTAAAGGTCAGGAATTTGAGCAATTCTGTATAAAACAAAACAGAAAGAGCTGAAATCTGACCCATGAAATAACTGGCTAATGTCCTCGTTCCCATCTTGGATGTTTCATTAAAGTGAAAATAAACTGATGAAATAGTGCCCGGTTTTTAAAAATACTATTAAAAACAGGGGCACTTTCATTCATCAAAGTTTACATTGCAGCGGATTTTACAAATACTTAGCTTTTTCTCCTGAAACGCCAGATCGCCGATCCCCAAGCCTGCTTCTTCCTGCTGTACTTACACAGCAATGACGAAACTGGCTTACTCCAATCACGGCGTGGCCTCACCAGATGGACGCTTCTGTGGGGGGGGGGGGAAGCCGTGATGGGAGGAAGCCGATTTCATCATTGCTGTCGAAGTACAGAGGACCTGCAGGCGGGGGATCGGCGATCCAGTGTTTCAGGAGAAGGTATTTGTAAAATATGCTGCAATGTAAACTTTGATGAATGAAAGTGCCCCTGTATTTTATAGTATTTTTAAAAACCGGGCACTATTTCATCAGTTTATTTTCACTTTAATGAAACATCCAAGATGGGAACGAGGACATCTGCACCAGATCGGCAAACCAAATCCTGTAAAGCCACGCCGGAGCAAACAAAATTGCTGAGGCTTGTTCCTGCTTGATTGTGGCTATCACTCTGGATAGCAACACACATAGAGGTAAAATGTAAAACAGGTTGAACAACCAAGGGACCACTAAGCCATCTATCAGATCGTCTGAGGGTTCCTGAGACCTGGCACAATACTGAGGCAGTTTGTGATTCAAATAAAAGACCATGAGCTCTATCTCTGGCTGACCCCAACGTCTCACAATTTGGTCGAAAACTTCCCGATTCCCCTGGGTGAAAAGACTGGTAACTGAGAAAATCTTGCTCCTAATTGTTCAAACCAAGAATGTGCATGGCAGAAATCCTGCAAAGATGGTGTTCTGCTCAAATGATGATGCGGACCACATCTCTAAGAAACTATGGTCTCTCCCTGATGATTGACATAAGCCACGGACGTGATGTTGAGTGACAGGAATTTGTATCTGAGGTCGGGCCAACTCTGGAGAGCCCTGAGGATTGGAGGGAGTTCCAGAATATTTATTGGTAACCTTGCCTCCTGAGGAGAGAAAACACCAAGCGTTCTCCGAGACCCTAAGACTGCACCCTAACCTAACAAGCTGGCATCTATGACTATTACTACTCACACTAGTTGATCTAAAAGAATACTCTGAGACAGATCTTTGTGGTCCCCATTCCATTGATGTAGCATCTGCAATTGAAGGGCCGGAAGATGAAATGTTGACACATGGAACTGCATCTGAAGCAGCCACCATGAGACCCACAACTTCAATGCACTTAGCAAATGAAGGGAGAGGATACAGCTGCAGAAGGGCACAAACCTGATATAATAGCTAGTCTGTGCTGATCTGTCAGAGGCAAAAGCATATTCACAGAATCGATTATGAACCCCAGAAAAGACACATGGGTCTGAGGAGATAATGCGCTTTTTGAAAGATTTATTTTCCAACCGTGACTCTGAAGCAACTGAAGAACCATCTGAATGTCAGACACAGATTATAAGAAGGGTCCTGAACCAAAAAGTAATCTTAGTAAAGAACTATAGAAATTGCTTGAACTCAAACTACAGACAACAGAGTTCCCACTACATTTGTAAACACTCTGGGAGCTGTAGCCAGTCAAGGATTTAAGCCACAAAGCTTGTCTAGCTAAAACAGCGAATGCAGCATTCTTAGCATTAAAGCAAATCATTTCCACTGCTGCGTCACAAAAAAAGAATTAGCCGTTTTCAGGAAATTAATACAATCCTGAATCTCATCCAGAGTGGTTTCCCCAGAAACATGTGCTGAGAGATTATCACACACAAGAGTAGTAGCAGAGACACAGCAGAGACACAGGCTACACTGACTGCAGGCCTAAACATTACACCTACAAGCTGAAAGGATCACCTATGAAAACCTTCAAGTTTTCTATCTAAAGGATCCTTAAAAGAGGAACTACCCTCCAAAGGAATAGTGGTATGCCTGTCCAAAGTGGAAATAGCAACAGCTACCTTGGGAACAGTTTCACAAATCTCTTTATTAACAGAGGGGAGAGGAAACCTAGACTAAAAATTGGTAGATGGAACAAAAGGAATACCTGGATTCTCCCATTCCTTAGAAATTATTTCAGAAACTGAACCAGGCACAGGAAAAGAGGAAGGCTGCTTAGGAGCTGTCTTAAAAAAAATAATCTATAAATCCTCTTAACAGATTGCTTGACTGTAGCAGGACAATCCTCTAGCTCTAAAGCAATAAGAACTTCCCGCAATAAGGAATGAATGAATATGATCAAGCTTGAAATTAAAGGACACATCCTCTGCACAGCAGCAAGGTCCTGAGACTCAGAGAGACTATCCTCAGAATAAAAGTCCTCTGAATCAGAAACACTCCTATCATTAATGGGTAACTTAGAGTAGCCACTCATAAGGGAAGTCCTTGATGAGCTAAAGGCCAAAGAAGGAACACCTTCAAATCCTTGCAAACGTCAGAAGAGTGAATATAATGCTTACATTTTGAAGAAAGTTCAGATGAACTACCCAGGGAGCAACTCTGATAAGGTAAAAACCATTGCACACTCTGAAGTGCAGGAAAACCCTATGTAGGATTAGCAATAACTCAGCACATGAGGTGCAAAGCTGCGCAGGGACACACACACCTGAGAATCCTTACAAAGCAAACACAAACTAGAAAGGTTAAAGTAATAGAGAATCTCCCTTCTAGATAATCTGCTGATGGAACCGAGGCCTGAGCTGCACCAGTTTGCTCCATAGTACCAGAAGGAAATAACTTAAGTATGAGAGATAAACATGAGCAAATAAGCAGTATAAATCACACAAAATGGTTAACCCAGAAGGGAAGAAAAGGCACAATGTAAAACTGATAAACCCTCAAAAGGTAAACTGTAATAATAATAAACATAAGGTACTGTTCAAGTAAGAGTTGAAAATTACTGTAAAACAGTAAAAACTAAATTTATGCTTACCTGATAAATTACTTTCTTTTACAATATGACGAGTCCACGGATTTCATCCTTACTTGTGGGATATTAACCTCCTGCTAACAGGAAGTGGCAAAGAGCACCACAGCAGAGCTGTATATATAGCCCCTCCCTTCCCCTCCACCTCCAGTCATTCGGCCGAAGGTTATAGGAAGAGAAAAGGAAAGGCTAAAAAGGTGCAGAGGTGACTGAAGATTTCAAAAAAATAAAATAAATCTGTCTTAAAATAACAGGGTGGGCTTACCTGATAAAGAAAGTAATTTATCAGGTAAGCATAAATTTAGTTTTCTTTTACAAAGATATGACGAGTCCACGGATTTCATCCTTACTTGTGGGAAACCAATACCAAAGCAATAGGACACGGATAAAAGGGAGGGACAAGACAGAGACCTAAACAGAAGGCACCACTGCTTGAAGAACCGTTCTCCCAAAGATAGCCTCAGAAGAAGCAAAAGTATCAAATTTGTAAAATTTGGAAAAAGTGTGAAGGGACGACCAAGTCGCAGCCTTACAAATCTGTTCAACAGAAGCATCGTTTTTAAAAGCCCATGTGGAAGCCACAGCCCTAGTAGAATGAGGCGTAATTCTTTCAGGAGGCTGCTGTCCAGCAGTCTCATATGCCAGGCGGATGATACTTCTCAGCAAAAGAGGTAGCCGTAGCTTTCTGACCCCTACGCTTTCCAGAATAAACAATGAATAATGAAGTTGACTGACGGAAATCCTTAGTTGCCTGTAAGTAAATCTTTAAGGCACGGACCACGTCCAAATTATGTAACAGACGCTCCTTCTTAGAAGAAGGATTAGGACACAAGGAAGGAACAACAATTTCCTGATTAATATTCTTATTCGAAACAACCTTAGGAAGAAATCAAGGTTTGGACCGTAAAACCACCTTATCAGAATGAAAAATTAGATAAGGCGAATCATACGGCAATGCTGAAAGCTCAGAAACTATTCGAGCAGAAGAAAACAGAATTTATGCTTACCTGATAAATTACTTTCTCCAACAGTGTGTCCGGTCCACGGCGTCATCCATTACTTGTGGGATATTCTCCTCCCCCACAGGGAAAGGCAAGGAGAGCACACAGCAAGAGCTGTCCATATAGTCCCTCCCAGGCTCCGCCCCCCCAGTCATTCGACCGACGGTTAGGAGAAAAAAAGGAGAAACTATAGGGTGCCGTGGTGACTGTAGTGTATAGAGAGAGAAATTTTTCAAACCTGATTAAAAAACCAGGGCGGGCCGTGGACCGGACACACCGTTGGAGAAAGTAATTTATCAGGTAAGCATAAATTCTGTTTTCTCCAACATTGGTGTGTCCGGTCCACGGCGTCATCCATTACTTGTGGGAACCAATACCAAAGCTTTAGGACACGGATGAAGGGAGGGAGCAAATCAGGTTACCTAAACAGAAGGCACCACGGCTTGCAAAACCTTTCTCCCAAAAATAGCCTCCGAAGAAGCAAAAAGTATCAAATTTGTAGAATTTGGCAAAAGTGTGCAGAGAAGATCAAGTTGCTGCCTCACATATCTGATCAACAGAAGCCTCGTTCTTGAAGGCCCATGTGGAAGCCACAGCCCTAGTAGAGTGAGCTGTGATTCGTTCAGGAGGCTGCCGTCCGGCAGTCTCATAAGCCAATCGGATAATGCTTTTCAGCCAGAAAGAAAGAGAGGTAGCAGTAGCTTTTTGTCCTCTCCTCTTACCAGAATAAACGACAAACAAAAAAAGTTTTGTCTGAAATCCTTTGTTGCTTCTAAATAGAACTTTAAAGCACGGACTACATCTAAATGGTGTAACAAATGTTCCTTCTTTGAAACTGGATTCGGACACAAAGAAGGGACAACTATTTCCTGGTTAATATTCTTGTTGGAAACAACTTTTGGAAGAAAACCAGGCTTGGTACGCAAAACAACCTTATCTGAATGGAACACCAGATAGGGTGGATCACACTGCAAAGCAGATAGTTCAGAAACTCTTCTAGCAGAAGAAATAGCAACCAAAAACAGAACTTTCCAAGATAGTAACTTGATATCTATGGAATGTAAGGGTTCAAATGGAACCCCTTGAAGAACTGAAAAAACTAAATTTAGACTCCAGGGAGGAGTCAAAGGTCTGTAAACAGGTTTGATTCTGACCAAAGCCTGTACAAAAGCTTGTACATCTGGCACAGCTGCCAGTCGTCTGTGTAACAAGACAGATAAAGCAGATCTCTGTCCTTTTAGAGAACTCGCTGACAATCCCTTATCCAAACCTTCTTGTTAGAAAGGAGAGGATCCTGGGAATATTAATCCATGAGAATCCTTTGGATTCACACCAACAGATATATCCTTTCCATATTTTATGGTAAATCCTTCTAGTCACAGGTTTTCTGGCTTGGACCAGAGTATCTATCACTGAATCTGAAAACCCGCGCTTGGATAAAATCAAGCGTTCAATTTCAAAGTAGTCAGCTGGAGAGAAACTAGATTTGGATGTTCGAATGGACCTTGCACTAGAAGATCCTGTCTCAAAGGTAGCTTCCATGGTGGAGCCGATGACATATTCACCAGGTCTGCATACCAAGTCCTGCGTGGCCACGCAGGAGCTATCAGAATCACTGAGGCCTTCTCCTGTTTGATCCTGGCTACAAGCCTGGGAAGGAGAGGGAACGGTGGAAATGCATAAGCTAGGTTGAACGACCAAGGCGTAACTAATGCATCCACTAGAGTCGCCTTGGGATCCCTGGATCTGGACCCGTAGCAAGGAACCTTGAAGTTCTGACGAGACGCCATCAGATCCATGTCTGGAATGTCCCATAATTGAGTCAACTGGGCAAAAACCTCCGGGTGGAGTTCCCACTCCCCCAGATGGAAAGGCTGCCGACTCAGATAATCCGCCTCCCAGTTGTCTACTCCTGGGATGTGAATTGCAGATAGATAGCAGGAGTGATCCTCCGCCCATTTGATGATCTTGGATACCTCTCTCATCGCCAAGGAACTCTTTGTTCCTCCCTGATGGTTGATGTAAGCTACAGTCCTCATGTTGTCTGACTGGAATCTTATGAATCCGGCCTTCGCTAGTTGAGGCCAAGCCCGGAGAGGATTGAATTTCGCTCTCAGTTCCAGGATGTTTATCGGGAGAAGAGACTCTTCCCGAGACCATAGACCCTGAGCTTTCAGGGAATCCCAGACCGCACCCCAGCCTAATAGACTGGCATCGGTCGTGACAATGACCCACTCTGGTCTGCGGAAACTCATTCCCTGAGACAGGTGATCCTGTGACAACCACCAACGGAGTGAGTCTCTGGTCATCTGGTCTACTTGAATCTTTGGAGACAAGTCTGTATAGTCCCCATTCCACTGCTTGAGCATGCACAGTTGTAATGGTCTTAGATGAATTTGAGCAAAAGGAACTATGTCCATTGCTGCAACCATCAACCCTACTACTACCATGCACTGAGCTATGGAAGGCTGCAGAATAGAGTGAAGAACTTGACAAGCTTTAGAAGCTTTGACTTTCTGACTTTTGTCAGGAAGATCTTCAATTTTTAAAGAATCTATTATCGTTCCCAAGAAGGGAACTCTTGTCGACGGAGACAGGGAACTCTTTTCTACGTTCACCTTCCACCCGTGAGATATGAGAAAGGCTAGAACAATGTCTGTATGAGCCTTTGCTTTGGAAAGAGACGACGTTTGGATTAGAATGTCGTCCAGATAAGGTGCCACTGCAATACCCCTTGGTCTTAGAACCTCTAGAAGGGACCCTAGCACCTTTGTGAAAATCCTTGGATTATCTTTGTGGATAGGAATATGTAGATACGCATCCTTTAAATCCACGGTAGTCATAAATTGACCCTCCTGGATTGTAGATAAAATTGTTCGAATGGTTTCCATTTGAACAATGGAACTCTGAGAAATTTGTTTAGAATTTTTAAATCCAGAATTGGTCTGAAAATTCCCTCTTTTTTGGGAACTACAAACAGATTTGAGTAAAACCCCCGACCTTGTTCCACAGTTGGAACTGGGTGTATCACTCCCATCTTTAACAGGTCTTCTACACAATGTAAGAATGCCTGTCTCTTTATTTGGTTTGAAGATAAGTTAGACATGTGGAACCTTCCCCTTGAGGGTAGTTCCTTGAACTCCAGAAGAAAACCCTGAGAGACTATTTCTAGTGTCCAGGGATCCTGAACATCTCTTGCCTAAGCCTGAGCAAAGAGAGAGCGTCTGCCCCCTACTAGATCCGGTCCCGGATCGGGGGCTACCCCTTCATGCTGTTTTGGTAGCAGCAGCAGGCTTCTTGGCCTGTTTACCCTTGTTCCAGCCTTGCATTGATTTCCAAGCTGGTTTAGTCTGGGAAGCGTTACCCTCTTGTCTAGAGGCTGCCAAGTTGGAAGCCGGTCCGTTCCTGAAATTGCGAATGGAACGAAAATTGGACTTATTCTTAGCCTTGAAAGGTTTATCTTGTGGGAGGGCATGGCCCTTTCCCTCAGTGATGTCTGAAATAATCTCTTTCAATTCTGGCCCAAAAAGGGTCTTACCTTTGAAAGGGGTATTAAGCAATTTTGTCTTGGAAGATACATCCCCCGACCAAGACTTTAGCCAGAGCGCTCTACGCGCCCCAATTGTAAACCCTGAATTTTTCGCCGCTAACCTCGCTAACTGCAAAGCGGTGTCTAAAATAAAGGAATTAGCTAACTTAAGTGCGTGAATTCTGTCCATGACTTCCTCATACGGAGTCTCCCTACTGAGCGACTTTTCCAGTTCCTCGAACCAGAACCACACCGCTGTAGTGACAGGAATAATGCACAAAATAGGTTAAAGGAGGTAACCTTGCTGTACAAAAATCTTTTTAAGCAAACGCTCCAATTTTTTATCCATAGGATCTTTGAAAGCACAATTGTCCTCAATAGGAATGGTCGTGCGCTTGGCTAGAGTAGAAACCGCCCCCTCAACCTTAGGGACTGTTTGCCATGTGTCCTTCCTGGGGTCGACCATAGGGAACAATTTCTTAAATATAGGAGGAGGGACAAAAGGTATGCCTGGCTTCTCCCACTCCTTATTCACTATGTCCGCCACCCGTTTAGGTATCGGAAAAGCATCAGGGTGCACCGGGACCTCAAGGAACTTGTCCATCTTGCACAATTTTTCTGGGTTGACCAGATTGTCACAATCATCCAGAGTAGATAGCACCTCCTTAAGTAATGCGCGGAGATGCTCTAATTTTGATTTAAATGTCACAACATCAGGTTCTGCCTGCTGAGAAATTCTTCCTGTATCAGAAATTTCCCCATCTGACAAACCCTCCCTCACTGCCAATTCAGATTGGTGTGAGGGTATGACAGAAAAATTATCATCAGCGCCCTCCTGCTCTACAGTGTTTAAAACAGAGCAATCGCGCTTTCTCTGAAATGCTGGCATTTTGGATAAAATATTAGCTATGGAGTTATCCATTACTGCCGTCAATTGCTGCATAGTAACAAGCATTGGCGCGCTAGAAGTACTAGGGGTCGCCTGCGCGGGCATAACTGGTATAGACACAGAAGGAGAAGATGTAGAACTATCTCTACTTCCTTCATCTGAGGAATCATCCTGGGCAACTTTACAATTTGTGACAGTACTGTCCTTACTTTGTTTGGACGCTATGGCACAATTATCACACATATTTGAAGGGGGAACCACATTGGCTACCATACATACAGAACATGATCTATCTGAAGGTACAGACATGTTAAACAGGCTTAAACTGGTTAATAAAGCACAAAAACCGTTTTAAAACAAAACTGTTACTGTCTCTTTAAATGTTAAACAGGGCACACTTTATTACTGAATATGTGAAAAACTATGAAGGAATTATCCAATCTTTACCAAATTTTCACCACAGTGTCTTAATGCATTCAAAGTATTGCACCCCAATTTTCAAGCTGTTAACCCTTAAAATGTGGAAACCGGAGCCGTTTTTCATTTTAACCCCCTTACAGTCCCAGCCACAGCCTTTGCTGCAACTTCACCAATCCCAGGGGGGTATATGATACCAAATGAAGCCTTCTAGGAACGTTTTTAGTGGATTCCAGACCCACACACATGCAGCTGCATGTACTGTACTCAAAAGTAACTGCACAGTAATGGCGTGAAAATGAGGCTCTGCCTACTACAGAGAAAGGCCCTTCCTGACTGGGAAGGTGTCTTAACAAGTGCCTGGTGCTAAAAAACGTTCCCCAATGTTATAAAAGTGTGAAATTCAACTTCAAACTGCATATAATACTTAAATAAAGCAATCGATTTAGCCCTTAAGAGTGTCTACCAGTGTATAGCCCATAATAAGCCCTTTATTCTGTTTGAGACTAAGAAAATGGCTTACCAATCCCCATGAGGGAAAATGACAGCCTTCCAGCATTACACAGTCTTGTTAGAAAAATGGCTAGTCATACCTTGAGCAGAAAAGTCTGCAAACTGTTCCCCCCAACTGAAGTTCTCTCATCTCAACAGTCCTGTGTGGGAACAGCAACTGATTTTAGTTACTGTCTGCTAAAATCATAATCCTCTTTTAAACAGAACTCTTCATCTCTTTCTGTTTCAGAGTAAATAGTACATACCAGCACTATTTTAAAATAACAAACTCTTGATAGAAGAATAAAAAACTACAACTAAACACCACAAACTCCTCACCATCCCCGAGGAGATGCTACTTGTTCAGAGCGGCAAGGAGAATGACTGGGGGGGCGGAGCCTGGGAGGGACTATATGGACAGCTCTTGCTGTGTGCTCTCCTTGCCTTTCCCTGTGGGGGAGGAGAATATCCCACAAGTAATGGATGACGCCGTGGACCGGACACACCAATGTTGGAGAAATAGCAACCAGAAACAGAACTTTCCAAGATAATAGTTTAATATCTATGGAATGCATAGGTTCAAACGGAACCCCTTGAAGAACTCGAAGAACTAAATTCAAACTCCAGGGAGGAGTAATAGGTCTAAATACAGGCTTAATTCTAGATAGAGCCTGACAAAAAGACTGAACATCCGGTACATTTGCCAAACGTTTATGAAACAGAATTGACAAAGCTGAAATTTGTCCCTTTAAGGAACTCGCTGATAACCCTTTCTCCAATCCTTCTTGGAGAAAAGACAGAATCCTAACCTTACTCCATGAGTAACCCTTGGATTTACTCCAATAAAGATATTTACACCATATCTTATGATAGATTTTTCTAGTGACAGGCTTTGTAGCCTGTATCAAAGTATTGATGACTGAATCAGAGAATCCTCGCTTCGATAAAATCAAGCGTTCAATCTCCACGCAGTCAGCTGCAGAGAAATTAGATTTGGATGTTGGAAAGGCCCTTGAACGAGAAGGTCCTGTCTCAATGGAATTCTCCACGGAGGCAGAGAGGACATGTCCACTAGATCCGCATACCAAGTCCTGCGTGGCCACGCAGGCGCTATCAGGATCACAGAAGCTCTCTCCTGTTTGATTCGAACAATCACGCCTGGGAGGAGAGGAAACGGTGGAAACACATAAGCCAGGCTGAACAACCAAGGCACTGCCAAGACATCTATCAGTTCGGCCTGAGGATCCCTTGACCGGGATCCGTATCTTGGAAGCTTGGCATTCTGACGAGATGCTATCAAATACAATTCTGGTCTGCTCATCTGAGAATCAATGAGGCAAATACCTCCGGGTGAAGTTCCCACTCCCCCGGATGAAAAGTCTGTCGACTTATAAAATCTGCTTCCCAGTTCTCTAGCCCTGGGATGTAGATCGCTGACAGATGACAAAAGTGGGCCTCTGCCCAACTGATTATCTTGAATACTTCTATCATCGCTAAGGAACTCCTTGTTCCCCCCTGATGATTGACATATGCCACAGTCGTTACATTGTCCGACTGGAATCTGATGAAAACGCATTGAATATTGCCCTCAGTTCCAGAATATTGATTGGAAGTAGAGACTCCACCTGATTCCAAACACCCTGAGCCTTCAGGGAATTCCAAACTGCACACCAGCCCAGAAGGTTGGCATCTGTTCTCACTATCACCCATGAGGGTCTGCGGAAACCATTCCCCTGGGACAGATGATCCGGCGACAACCACCAAAGAAGAGAGTTTCTGGTCTCTTGATCCAGGTTTATCTGAGGAGATAAATCCGCATAATCCCCATTACACTAACAGAGCATGCACATTTGCAGTGGTCTGAGATGAAAGCGAGCAAACGGAACGATGCCCATTGCCGCTACCATTAATCCAATTACCTCCATACACTGAGCCACTGATGGCCGAGGAATGGACTGAAGTGCTCGGCAAGTATTCAGAATCTTTGATTTTCAGACCTCTGTCAGAAATACTTTCATGGTTACCGAGTCTATCAGAGTTCCCAAGAAAGGAACCCTTGTCTGTGGGACAAGAGAACTCTTCTCTATGTTCACCTTCCAGCCGTGAGTTCTCAGAAAAGACAACACTGTGTCCGTGTGAGATTTTGTCAGATGATATGATGACGCCTGAATCAGAATATCTTCCAGATAAGGCGCCACCGCTATCCCTTGTGGTCTGAGAGCCGCCAAAAGAGACCCTAGAACCTTTGTGAAGATTCTGGGTGCTGTGGCCAACCTGAAAGGAAGAGCCACGAACTGATAATGGTTTGTCCAAGAAAGCAAACCTTAGAAACCGATGATGATTCTTGTGGATAGGAATATGAAGGTAAGCATCCTTTAAATCCACGGTAGTCGTATATTGACCCTCCTGGATCATTGGCAAAATCGTTCGAATTGTCTCCATCTTGAATGATGGAACTCTTAGAAATTTGTTTAGACACTTGAGGTCTAAAATGGGTCTGAACGTTCCCTCTTTTTTGGGAACCACAAATATGTTTGAGTAAAACCCCTGTCCCTGTTCCAATTTTGGAACCGGACAGATTACTCCCATAGTAAAAAGGTCTTTTACACAGCGTAAGAACGCTTCTCTTTTTATCTGGTTTGCAGATAATTTTGAAAGATGAAATCTCCCTCTTGGGAGAAAATCCTTGAATTCTAATTGATAACCGTGGGTCACTATTCCTAGTGCCCAGGAATCCTGAACATCTCTTGCCCAAGCCTGAGCAAAGAAAGAGAGTCTGCCCCCTACTAGATCCGGTCCCGGATCGAGGGCCACCCCTTCATGCTGTCTTAGGACCAGCATTGGGTTTTTTGGATTGTTTACCCTTATTCCAGTTCTGATTGGGTCTCCAAACTGACTTAGATTGGGTAAAATTCCCTTCTTGCTTTGAAGAGGAAGATGAAGCAGGGGGTTCTCCTTTAAAGTTCCGAAAGGAACGAAAATTATTCTGTTTACCCCTCATTTCAACCGACTTATCCTGAGGTAGGGCATGGCCCTTACCTCCTGTAATATCAGAAATGATTTCCTTCAATTCTTGCCCAAAAAGGCTCTTACCTTTAAAGGGAATGGCTAAAAGCTTATGTTTTGATGACACATCAGCAGACCAAGATTTAAGCCATAATGCTCTACGTGCTAAAATAGCAAATCCTGCATTTTTTGCCGCTAATTTAGCAATTTGAAAAGCGGCATCGGTAATAAAAGAATTAGCTAGCTTAAGAGCTTTAATTCTATCTAAGATGTCATCTAACGGAGTCTCAACCTTAAGAGACTCTTCTAGAGCCTCAATCCAAAAAGCTGCTGCAGTAGTTAATGGAACAATGCAAGCCGTAGGTTGTAAAAGAAACCCCAGATTAACAAATAATTTCTTTAGTAAACCCTCTAACTTCTTATCCATAGGGTCCTTAAAAGCACAACTATCCTCAATTGGTATAGTAGTACGCTTAGCTAGAGAAGATATAGCTCCCTCTATCTTAGGGACCGTTTGCCATGAGTCCCGAATGGTATCTGATATGGGAAACATTTTCTTAAAATTAGGAGAGGGAGAAAACGGTATACCTGGTCTATCCCATTCCTTTCTAATAATTTCCGAAATTCTCTTAGGAAGCGGAAAAACATCAGTGTAAGTAGGAACTTCCAAATATTTATCCATTTTACACAACTTCTCTGGAGGAATCACAATAGGATCACAATCATCCAGAGTCGCTAAAACCTCCCTAAGTAACAGGCGGAGGTGTTCAATTTTAAATTTAAATGACATAACATCCGAATCTGTCTGAGGCAAAACATTCCCTGAATCAGAAATCTCACCCTCAGACAGTAATTCCATGATCCCCAACTCAGAGCACTGTGAGGGAACATCAGAAATAGCTAATAAAGCATCAGTGGATTCAGTATTTACATTGATACTTGACCTACTGCGTTTATCCTGCAACACTGGTAATTTAGACAATACCTCTGTAAGGGTAGTTGACATAACTGCAGACATCTCCTGCAGAGTAAAAGAATTAGATGCATAAGAAGTACTAGGCGTCGCTTTTGTGGACGTTAAAGGTTGTGACACTTGGGGAGAATTAGATGGCATATCCTGATTCTCTTCAGACTGAGAATCATCCTTAGGCACACTTTCTTTATTTAAAATATGCTTTTTACATTGTAAGGCCCTTTTTAGTACAAAAGCTACACAATGTAAGAGGGGGTTGCACAACGGCTTCTAAACACATAGAACAATGAAAAACCTCAATGTCAGACATGTTGAACAGACTAGTAGTACCACAAAAGTCGTATAAACACTTATTTATTGCAAAAAATAAACATTTGAAAAAAACGTGTACTGTGCCTTTAAGAAAGAAAAAGTGAACAATATTTCCAAAATGCTCAAAAAACATAAAATTAACCCCAAATTTGACTAAATATCGTTGGTTAATCCAAAAATTACTGCACCCAGAAGCAAGGGTAGAAATGAGGCTTTAGAAGTACTAATATCAAAAGATAGATAAAAATACCCTCTGCACCTCGCCACAGCTCTGCTGTGGCGCCTACCTGCCCCCAGGGTACTTCGAAACAAGTTTCCAACCCTTCAGACCAGCTACACAGTCCAGGAGCCTTCCAAGTTACTGCTTGCTGCTGCTTAGCTTGAAGGAAGTGCGCATCTGAGCGCGTGAAACTAAGCTCCGCCCCTTAAGGTCAAAGTCAGAGTAGGCCCAAACAAAACCAGATGGAAGTGCGGTTTTGCACCAGAGTAAAAGTATACACAGAATACAACCCTCAAACAAAAAACAAACAATTTTTAAATGCAAAAAATAAAAAACGTAACACATCGTTTTTTACATTGTCTCCCATGTCACATAATGCCCAAATATCAACTAAAGAAAAATATAATATAGGGACTCTAGTAACATCCCTTTTATAATAGGATTTACTGCTTACCCCAT
This sequence comes from Bombina bombina, assembly GCF_027579735.1. Lineage (NCBI taxonomy): Eukaryota > Metazoa > Chordata > Amphibia > Anura > Bombinatoridae > Bombina > Bombina bombina. Next base: position 435,254,459 of record NC_069502.1, on the reverse strand, counting down.
TCCCATATTGGGAAATAATGCCAGCCAGTTCCTATACACCAAGTCTCCTCAGAAAAAAAGGCTGCACATACCTTAATGCTGCTTGTAGCATGAAACCGGTCTCCACACTGAAGATGTCTCATGGTTACCTTCAGAAGTCTTTGTGGGAACCAGCATGGAACTTAGTTACAACTGCTAAGATCATCAACCTCAGGGCAGAAATCTTCTTCCATATCCCCCTGAGGAAAATAGTATGCACCGGTACCATTTAAAATAAAAAACTTCTTGATTGAAGAAACTAAAACTAACACCTCACTTTACCATGTCTTCCTAGTATAACACAGGCAAAGAGAATGACTGGAGGTGGAGGGGAAGGGAGGGGCTATATATACAGCTCTGCTGTGGTGCTCTTTGCCACTTCCTGTTAGCAGGGGGTTAATATCCCACAAGTAAGGATGAAATCCGTGGACTCATCATATCTTTGTAAAAGAAAAAAAGCTTACATAGCAAATAACAGCACATAAAGGGTTAAATCAATTTTGTACGTCAAATTTGAAAGCAAGCTCTGAGGATCAGAGTGCCTTACCACCTCTTCCGATCCGGATAAGCTTTCTACATGTTGACAATGTTACAACAACACAGGAGCAGGAAAGGATTATAAAACTGAAAAGGCACACTAAAACAGTTAACACATAGCACGTCTGTGCTGCTGGTGAGCGATAAAGCTAAAAAACATGAAGGTAACAAGCAAACATTTAGTGCAGGTAAAGTAAAACATACTGTGCGCATAGATCAGAAGCAACTTCTGAACATGTTAAGGTGATTGTAAATCCTAGCATTTGGATTCATGAAGTATAAGTTGGAAGCGTTTGCCACACTGAGTTGCTCAGGCAGCCCACGGCAGAACGATATATGCTGAGAGGTAAAGTTTCCACCTCTTAGAAAAAAAACGTGCATTCCAACTGGCACCTAGCCGGATAGCCAGCACAGCTATTGGTTAAGAGGTGGAAACGTCACCTCTCAGCAAAATAGTGTTCTGCTGTAGGTTGCCTGAGCAGCTCAGTGCGGCGAATGCTTCCAGCAAGAAGTATTTTATATGCTAAATTCAACAGTAACAACCAAAGCAAAAGTTTTTTTTTTTTTTTAAAGTGCCCAAAAGTGCTATAAATTGCTAGTAAAAGGTGTATGGTGTATAAATATATGTCCCCAGGCCAAGACTATTTGAAGCATGTGAACATGTTCATACTAATAGATGGAGGGCTATGAATGTGAAGGTACTTACCTCTCAGCACCTCCATCCACTGTGCTTACCTCAACTGCAGGTCCTCAAGTAACTCAACCGGTCAGGTTTTCATTATAGCTGAACTAGAGCACAGGTGAAATAATCATCTGATCAGTAACCATGGTAACTAACCTGCTCTCACCCATCAGCTGATTATTTCACCTGTGCGCTAGTTCAGCTATAATAAAAACCTGGCCTGTTAGTGTTACTTGAGGACCGTGGTTGAGAAACACTGGGTTAGTGGATGCCCTATAAAACATTGAGTAGATTTTGCATTTCTCTCATCATCAAGTAGGCAAAAGAACATGACTGAGGATCATGGGAAGTAGGAGGGACTTAAAGCGCTGGTGTGTTAGGGTGTATTTTGCCTCCTCCTAGTGGTCAGGAGGGGAATATTCCCACATGTGATGACTCGTGGATTCTCACCATCTGATAAAAGAAATTAAATGCTCTAATTGGTTAGAACATGTAATGTTAAGACTAGCGACCCTGCACTACTATCCCACTAAGGGGTTACACACATAGTAGAAGTACTCAGAACCTGTAGAGCACTGCTGGTCGCATGCTGAAACTGCCAGTGATCCAATCAGCAGCACAGGTTACCACAGCACTTCTACTGTGTGTTTAACCTCTTGGGGGGGGGGGGGCAGTTTAAAAACATAGTAATGCAAGGTTGCTAGTCTTAAAATTACATGCTGCAAAGAATTAGAGAATTTAATTTTTTGACTATTATGGCCCTTTAACACTGTATTTTGGCCATTGATTTACAGATTCAACATAGTGTTTCCATATGCAGCAATCAAATACCTAGCCTGATCCAAGTAACATTTTCTTACCAATGCTCCCTCTGGGCCAAACATTTCCAGGAAGTTCCCAATAAACTCTCGTGATTTTTCTTCCCATTTCTGAATTAGGTCAATACTTTTCTCCTCTACTTTCTGCACAAATTCCTTGGACTTCTCCTCTACATCCTTCACCTTCTTCTTTACTTTGTCCACACGTTCCTGTAGGTTATAGCGCTTCTCCTGGAACAACAAAGTATAGGTAGAAAAAAACTAGGTCTGATGTTGTAAAACAAAATATCTAAATAGAGTAGTGATGCAGTCGTTTGTAGCTATTCATATAAAACACTAACGGCTAGATTACGAGTTTGGCGTTAGCCTTAAAAAGCAGCGTTAAGGGGTCCTAACTCTGCTTTTTAACGCCCGCTGGTTCAAATAACAGAGTATACCACAAGCCAGATCACTCTAATTTAAGAGAAAAATAAAGAAAAATATACAAGGCTTTTTTGAGCACAAGAAATACGGGACTGTATACATAATATTTTGTCCACTCATTTATGTATATTTGTCATTTCATATTCAGAGAAATTGTTTTTATCTTATATCCTTGACTATTGTTTTTATAGCATTGTGCATATTATACATGTATACATTCCATCAATTGTTTTTATGGTACTAGAGCTCTATACCAACATTTAAAAGTGTTTTAAAAATAAATATAATTTTATTTGTAAAAATTAATACATTTTATTTATATCTGATACACAAAAACTGTGGTACAATTCACTGATACAACAAAAACAGAATTTATGTTTACCTGATAAATTACTTTCTCCAACGGTGTGTCCGGTCCACGGCGTCATCCTTACTTGTGGGATATTCTCCTCCCCAACAGGAAATGGCAAAGAGCCCAGCAAAGCTGGTCACATGATCCCTCCTAGGCTCCGCCTACCCCAGTCATTCGACCGACGTTAAGGAGGAATATTTGCATAGGAGAAACCATATGTTACCGTGGTGACTGTAGTTAAAGAAAATAAATTATCAGACCTGATTAAAAAAACCAGGGCGGGCCGTGGACCGGACACACCGTTGGAGAAAGTAATTTATCAGGTAAACATAAATTCTGTTTTCTCCAACATAGGTGTGTCCGGTCCACGGCGTCATCCTTACTTGTGGGAACCAATACCAAAGCTTTAGGACACGGATGAAGGGAGGGAGCAAATCAGGTCACCTAAATGGAAGGCACCACGGCTTGCAAAACCTTTCTCCCAAAAATAGCCTCAGAAGAAGCAAAAGTATCAAATTTGTAAAATTTAGAAAAAGTGTGCAGTGAAGACCAAGTCGCTGCCTTACATATCTGATCAACAGAAGCCTCGTTCTTGAAGGCCCATGTGGAAGCCACAGCCCTAGTGGAGTGAGCTGTGATTCTTTCAGGAGGCTGCCGTCCGGCAGTCTCATAAGCCAATCGGATAATGCTTTTAATCCAGAAGGAGAGAGAGGTAGAAGTTGCTTTTTGACCTCTCCGTTTACCAGAATAAACAACAAACAAAGACAAAGTTTGTCTGAAATCCTTAGTAGCTGCTAAGTAAAATTTGAGAGCACGAACTACATCCAAGTTGTGCAACAAACGTTCCTTCTTTGAAACTGGATTAGGACACAAAGAAGGCACAACTATCTCCTGGTTAATGTTTTTGTTAGAAACAACTTTTGGAAGAAAACCAGGTTTAGTACGCAAAACCACCTTATCTGCATGGAACACCAGATAAGGAGAAGAACACTGCAGAGCAGATAATTCTGAAACTCTTCTAGCAGAAGAAATTGCAACCAAAAACAAAACTTTCCAAGATAATAACTTTAATATCAACGGAATGTAAGGGTTCAAACGGAACCCCCTGAAGAACTGAAAGAACTAGGTTGAGACTCCAAGGAGGAGTCCAAATTTTGTAAACAGGCTTGATTCTAACCAGAGCCTGAACAAAGGCTAGAACATCTGGCACAGCTGCCAGCTTTTTGTGAAGTAACACAGACAAGGCAGAAATATGTCCCATCAAGGAACTTGCAGATAATCCTTTTTCCAATCCTTCTCGAAGGAAGGATAGACTCTTAGGAATCTTAACCTTGTCCCAAGGGAATCCTGCAGATTCACACCAACAGATATACCAAATTATGTGGTAATTTTTCTGGTTACAGGCTTTCAGGCCTGAACAAGAGTATTAATAACAGAATCTGAGAACCCTCGCTTTGATAAGATCAAGCGTTCAATCTCCAAGCAGTCAGCTGGAGTGGGTCGAACGGACCTAGAACAAGAAGGTCTCGTCTCAAAGGTAGCTTCCATAGTGGAGCCGATGACATATTCACCAGATCTGCATACCAAGTCCTGCGTGGCCACGCAGGAGCTATCAAAATCACCGACGCCCTCTCCTGATTGATCCTGGCTACCAGCCTGGGGATGAGAGGAAACGGCGGGAACACATAAGCTAGTTTGAAGGTCCAAGGTGCTACTAGTGCATCCACTAGAGCCGCCTTGGGATCCCTGGATCTGTACCCGTAGTAAGGAACTCTGAAGTTCTGACGAGAGGCCATCAGATCCATGTCTGGAATGCCCCACGGTTGAGTGACTTGGGCAAAGATTTCCGGATGGAGTTCCCACTCCCCCGGATGCAATGTCTGACGACTCAGAAAATCCGCTTCCCAATTTTCCACTCCTGGGATGTGGATAGCAGACAGGTGGCAGGAGTGAGACTCCGCCCATAGAATGATTTTGGTCACTTCTTCCATCGCTAGGGAACTCCTTGTTCCCCCCTGATGGTTGATGTATGAACTTGGCCCTCGCTAGCTGAGGCCAAGCTTTGAGAGCATTGAATATCGCTCTCAGTTCCAGAATATTTATCGGTAGAAGAGATTCTACCCGAGACCAAAGACCCTGAGCTTTCAGGGATCCCCAGACCGCGCCCCAGCCCATCAGACTGGCGTCGGTCGTGACAATGACCCACTCTGGTCTGCGGAAGGTCATCCCTTGTGACAGGTTGTCCAGGGACAGCCACCAACGGAATGAGTCTCTGGTCCTCTGATTTTCTTGTATCTTCGGAGACAAGTCTGAATAGTCCCCATTCCACTGACTGAGCATGAACAGTTGTAATGGTCTTAGATGAATGCGCACAAAAGGAACTATGTCCATTGCCGCTACCATCAAACCTATCACTTCCATGCACTGCGCTATGGAAGGAAGAGGAACGGAATGAAGTATCCGACAAGAGTCTAGAAGTTTTGTTTTTCTGGCTTCTGTCAGAAAAATCCTCATTTCTAAGGAGTCTATTATAGTTCCCAAGAAGGGAACCCTCGTTGACGGAGATAGAGAACTCTTTTCCACGTTCACTTTCCATCCGTGAGATCTGAGAAAGGCCAGGACAATGTCCGTGTGAGCCTTTACTTGAGGAAGGGACGACGCTCGAATCAGAATGTCGTCCAAGTAAGGTACTACAGCAATGCCCCTTGGTCTTAGCACCGCCAGAAGGGACCCTAGTACCTATGAGAAAATCCTAGGAGCAGTGGCTAATCCGAAAGAAAACGCCACGAACTGGAAATGCTTGTCCAGGAATGCAAACCTTAGGAACCGATGATGTTCCTTGTGGATAGGAATATGTAGATACGCATCCTTGAAATCCACCTTGGTCATGAATTGACCTTCCTGGATGGAAGGAAGAAGTGTTCGAATGGTTTCCATCTTGAACGATGGAACCTTGAGAAACTTGTTCAAGATCTTGAGATCTAAGATTGGTCTGAACGTTCCCTCTTTTTTGGGAACTATGAACAGATTGGAGTAGAACCCCATCCCTTGTTCTCCTAATGGAACAGGATGAATCACTCCCATTTTTAGCAGGTCTTCTACCCAATGTAAGAATGCCTGTCTTCTTATGTGGTCTGAAGACAACTGAGACCTGTGGAACCTCCCCCTTGGAGGAAGCCCCTTGAACTCCAGAGAATAACCTTGGGAGACTATTTCTAGCGCCCAAGGATCCAGAACATCTCTTGCCCAAGCCTGAGCGAAGAGAGAGAGTCTGCCCCCCACCAGATCCGGTCCCGGATCGGGGGCCCGCATTTCATGCTGTCTTGGTAGCAGTGGCAGGTTTCCTGGCCTGCTTTCCTTTGTTCCAGCCTTGCATAGGTCTCCAGGCTGGATTGGCTTGAGAAGTATTACCTTCCTGCTTAGAGGACGTAGCCCTTGGGGCTGATCCGTTTCTGCGAAAGGGACGAAACTTAGGTTTATTTTTGGTCTTGAAAAGACCTATCCTGAGGAAGGGCGTGGCCCTTGCCCCCAGTGATATCAGAGATAATCTCTTTCAAGTCAGGGCCAAAGAGTGTTTTCCCCTTGAAAGGAATGTCAAGCAATTTGTTCTTGGAAGACGCATCCGCTGCCCAAGATTTTAACCAAAGCGCTCTGCGCCACAATAGCAAACCCAGAATTTTTTCGCCGCTAACCTAGCCAATTGCAAGGTGGCGTCTAGGGTGAAAGAATTAGCCAATTTAAGAGCACGAATTCTGTCCATAATCTCCTCATAAGAAGAAGAATTACTAATAATCGCCTTTCCTAGCTCATCAAACTAGAAACACGCGGCTGCAGTGACAGGGACAATGCATGCAATTGGTTGTAGAAGGGAACCTTGCTGAACAAACATCTTTAGCAGACCTTCTAATTTTTTATCCATAGGATCTTGGAAAGCACAACTATCTTCTATGGGTATAGTGGCGCGCTTGTGTAGAGTAGAAACCGCCCCCTCGACCTTGGGGACTGTCTGCCATCAGTCCTTTCTGGGGTCGACTATAAGAAAACAATTTTATAAATATGGGGGGAGGTACTAAAGGTATACCGGGCCTGTCCCATTCTTTACTAACAATGTACGCCACCCGCTTGGATATAGGAAAAGCTTCGGGGGGCCCCGGGGCCTCTAAGAACTTTTCCATTTTACATAGTGGTTCTGGAATGACCAGATAATCACAATCATCCAAATTGGATAACACCTCCTTAAGCAGAGCGCGGAGATGTTCCAACTTAAATTTAAAAGTAATCACATCAGGTTCAGCTTGTTGAGAAATGTTTCCTGAATCTGAAATTTCTCCCTCAGACAAAACCTCCCTGGCCCCCTCAGACTGGTGTAGGGGCCCTTCAGAAACCATATCATCAGCGTTCTCATGCTCTACAGAATTTTCTAAAACAGAGCAGTCGCGCTTTCGCTGATAAGTGGGCATATTGGCTAAAATGTTTTTGATAGAATTATCCATTACAGCCGTTAAATGTTGCATAGTAAGGAGTATTGGCGCACTAGATGTACTAGGGGCCTCCTGTATGGGCAAGACTGGTGTAGACGAAGGAGGGGATGATGCAGTACCATGCTTACTCCCCTCACTTGAGGAATCATCTTGGGCATCATTTTTACTAAATTTTTTTATGACATAAAATACATATAGTTAAATGAGAAGGAACCTTGGTTTCCCCACAGTCAGAACACAATCTATCTGGTAGTTCAGACATGTTAAACAGGCATAAACTTGATAACAAAGCACAAAAAACGTTTTAAAATAAAACCGTTACTGTCACTTTAAATTTTAAACTAAACACACTTTATTACTGCAATTGCGAAAAAGTATGAAGGAATTGTTCAAAATTCACCAAAATTTCACCACAGTGTCTTAAAGCCTTAAAAGTATTGCACACCAAATTTGGAAGCTTTAACCCTTAAAATAACGGAACCGGAGCCGTTTTTATATTTAACCCCTTTACAGTCCCTGGAATCTGCTTTGCTGAGACCCAACCAAGCCCAAAGGGGAATACGATACCAAATGATGCCTTCAGAAAGACTTTTCTATGTATCAGAGCTCCACACACATGCAGCTGCATGCCATGCTGTCCTCAAAAACAAGTGCGCCATACCGGCGCGAAAATGAGGCTCTGACTATGATTAGGGAAAGCCCCTAAAGAATAAGGTGTCTAAAACAGTGCCTGCCGATATAATCATATCAAAATACCCAGAATAAATGATTCCTCAAGGCTAAATATGTGTTAATAATGAATCGATTTAGCCCAGAAAAAGTCTACAGTCTTAATAAGCCCTTGTGAAGCCCTTATTTACTATCTTAATAAACATGGCTTACCGGATCCCATAGGGAAAATGACAGCTTCCAGCATTACATCGTCTTGTTAGAATGTGTCATACCTCAAGCAGTAAGAGACTGCACACTGTTCCCCCAACTGAAGTTAATTGCTCTCAACAGTCCTGTGTGGAACAGCCATGGATTTTAGTTACGGTGCTAAAATCATTTTCCTCATACAAACAGAAATCTTCATCTCTTTTCTGTTTCTGAGTAAATAGTACATACCAGCACTATTTTAAAATAACAAACTCTTGATTGAATAATAAAAACTACAGTTAAACACTAAAAAACTCTAAGCCATCTCCGTGGAGATGTTGCCTGTACAACGGCAAAGAGAATGACTGGGGTAGGCGGAGCCTAGGAGGGATCATGTGACCAGCTTTGCTGGGCTCTTTGCCATTTCCTGTTGGGGAGGAGAATATCCCACAAGTAAGGATGACGCCGTGGACCGGACACACCTATGTTGGAGAAATTGTGGTACAATTCACTACTTAAGCTCCCCTCACCCTGGTTATTATATACTAACGGCTAGATTACGAGTTTGGCGTTAGCCTTAAAAAGCAGCGTTAAGGGGTCCTAACGCTGCTTTTTAACGCCCGTTGGTATTACAAGTCTGGCAGGTACAGGTGTACCGCTCACTTTTTTTCCGTGACTTTTGCATACCGCAAATCCCCTTACGTTAATTGCGTATCCTATCTTTTTAATGGGATTTTCCTAACGCCGGTATTACAAGTCTTGTAAGAAGTGAGCGGTACAGCCTCTACCGCCAAGACTCCTACTGCATTTAAAAGTGTGTAGTTTTATGGGCTAACGCCGGAACATAAAGCTCTTAACTACAGTGCTACAAAGTACACTAACACCCATAAACTACCTATTAACCCCTAAACCGAGGCCCCCCACATCGCAAACACTAAAATAAAATTGTTTAACCCCTAATCTGCCGACCGGATATCGCCGCCACCTACATTATACCTATGAACCACTAATCTGCTGCCCCTAACATCGCCGACACCTACATTATAGTTATTAAACTATAATACATGTATTAACCCCTAAACCGCCGCACTCCCGCCTCGCAAACACTATAATTTTTTTTATTAACCCCTAATCTGCCGTCCCTAACATTGCCGCCACTATATTAAATGTATTAACCCCTAAACCTAAGTCTAACCCTAACACCCCCCTAACAAATCTAATTTTAATAAATCTAAATAAAATTACTATAATTAAAATAAATTATTCCTATTTAAAACTAAATACCTATAAAATAAACCCTAATATAGCTACAATATAAATAATAGTTACATTGTAGCTATTTTAGGATTTATTTTTATTTTACAGGCAACTTTGCATTTATTTTAACTATGTACAATAGTTATTAAATAGTTATTAACTATTTAAGAACTACCTAGCTAAGATAAGTACAAATTTACCTGTAAAATAAACCCTAACCTAAGTTACAATTACACCTAACACTACTCTATAATTAAATTAATTACCTAAACTACCTACAATTAAATACAATTAAATTAAATAAATTACGGAAAAAAAACAAACACTAAATTACAGAAAATAAAAAAGAAATTACAATATTTTAAACTAATTACACCTACTCCAATCCCCCTAATAAAATAAAAAAAGCCCCCCAAAATAATAAAATTCCCTACCCTACACTAAATTACAAATAGCCCTTAAAAGGGCCTTTTGCGGGGCATTGCCCCAAAGTAATCATCAGCTCTTTTACCAGCCCTTAAAAGGGCTTTTTGCGGGGCATTGCCCCAAAGTAATCAGCTCTTTTACCTGTAAAAAAAAATACAATACCCCCCCAACATTAAAACCCACCACCCACATACCTCTACTCTAAAACCCACCCAATCCCCCCTTAAAAAAAACTAAAACTAACTCCCTGAAGATCACCCTACCTTGAGCCGTCTTCACCCAGCCAGGCCGAACTCTTCATCCAATCCAGCAAGAAGAGGTCCTCCAGAGGGTCCGAAGTCTTCATCCTATCCGGGCAGAAAAGGACATCCAGACCGGAAGAAGTGTTCATCCAAGCGGCATCTTCTTTCTTCATCCTTCGGGAGCGGAGCGGCACCATCTTGAAGACCTCCGACGCGGAACATCCTCCTTGACCGACGGCGAATGATGGTTCCTTTAAATGACGTCATCCAAGATGGCGTCCCTCAAATTCCGATTGGCTGATAGGATTCTATCAGCCAATCGGAATTAAGGTAGAAAAAATCTGATATCGGATTGACCTCGCATTCTATTGGCTGATCGGAACAGCCAATAGAATGCAAGGTCAATCCAATTGGCTGATTGGATCAGCCAATCAGATTGAACTTCAATCCGATTGGCTGATTGAATCAGCCAATCGGATTTTTCCTACCTTAATTCCGATTGGCTGATAGAATCCTATCAGCCAATTGGAATTCGAGGGACGCCATCTAAGATGACGTCATTTAAAGGAACCGTCATTCGTCGTCGGTCAAGGAGGATGTTCCGCGTTGGAGGTCTTCAAGATGGTGCCGCTCCGCAAGGATGAAGAAACAAGATGCCGCTTGGATGAAGATTTCTTCCGGTCTGGATGTCCTCTTCTGCCCAGATAGGATGAAGACTTCGGACCCTCTGGAGAGGACCTCTTCTTGCCGGATTGGATGAAGAGTTCGGCCCGACTGGGTGAAGACGGCTCAAGGTAGGGTGATCTTCATGGGGTTAGTGTTAGGTTTTTTAAGGGGGGATTGGGTGGATTTTAGAGTAGGGGTATGTGGGTGGTGGGTTTTAATGTTGGGGGGGGGGTATTGTATTTTTTTTACAGGTAAAAGAGCTGATTACTTTGGGGCAATGCCCCGCAAAAGGCCCTTTTTAAGGGCTATTTGTAATTTAGTGTAGGGTAGGGAATTTTATTATTTTGGAGGGCTTTTTTATTTTATTAGGGGGATTAGAGTAGGTGTAATTAGTTTCAAATATTCTAATTTCTTTTTTATTTTCTGTAATTTAGTGGAGTTTTTTCCCCGTAATTTAGTTTATTTAATTGTATTTAATTGTAGGTAGTTTAGGTAATTAATTTAATTATAGAGTAGTGTTAGGTGTAATTGTAACTTAGGTTAGGTTTTATTTTACAGGTAAATTTGTACTTATTTTAGCTAGGTAGTTATTAAATAGTTAATAACTATTTAATAACTATTGTACCTAGTTAAAATAAATACAAAGTTGCCTGTAAAATAAAAATAAATCCTAAAATAGCTACACTGTAACTATTAGTTATATTGTAGCTATATTAGGGTTTATTTTATAGGTAAGTATTTAGTTTTAAATAGGAATAATTTATTTAATTATAGTAATTTTATTTAGATTTATTAAAAATAGATTTAAGTTAGGGGGGTGTTAGGGTTAGACTTAGGTTTAGGGGTTAGTACATTTAATATAGTAGCAGCGACGTTAGGGGCGGCAGATTAGGGGTTAATAATTGTAGGTAGGTGGCGGCAATGTTAGGGACGGCAGATTAGGGGTTAATAATTGTAGGTAGGTGGCGGCAATGTTAGGGACGGCAGATTAGGGGTTAATAACAAATTTTATAGTGTTTGCAAGGCGGGAGTGCTGCGGTTTAGGGGTTAATACATTTATTATAGTGGCGGCGATGTCCGGTCGGCAGATTAGGGGTTAATAATTGTAGGTAGGTGGCGGCGACGTTGGGGGCGGCAGATTAGGGGGTTAATAAATATAATGTAGGTGTCGGCGATGTTAGGGGCAACAGATTAGGGGTTCATATGTATAATGTAGGTGGCGGTGGTGTCCGGAGTGGCAGATTAGGGGTTAATAATATAATGCAGGTGGCGAGGATGTCGGGGGCGGCAGATTAGGGGTTAATAAGTGTAAGGTTAGGGGTGTTTAGACTCTGGGTTCATGTTAGGGTGTTAGGTGTAGACTTAGAAAGTATTTTGCCATAGGAAACAATGGGGCTGTGTTAGAAGCTGAACGCTGCTTTTTTGCAGGTGTTAGGTTTTTTTTCAGCCGTCTCAGCCCCATTGAGTCCTATGGGGAGATCATGCACGAGCAAGGTTTTTTTTCAGCCGTCTCAGCCCCATTGTTTCCTATGGGGAGATCGTGCACGAGCACGTTTTAGCCAGCTTACCGCTACCGTAAGCAACGCTGGTATTACAGTGAGAAGTGGCGCTAAATTTGCTCAGCGCTCACTTTTCTGAGGCTAACGCAGCCATTCAGAAAACTTGTAATACCAGCGTTGTTTTAAGTGAGCGCTGGAAAAAAAAAGGCTCGTTAGCAACGCAAGTTTTTACCGACAAAACTCGTAATCTAGCCGTAACATTTTCTTTTGTGATTTAGACAGAGCATACGATTTTAAAAGTTTTACTTTTATCAAATGCACTTCATTCCCATGGTATTCTTTGTTGTAGATACCTAGGTAAGTGACTGGAGCACTACTTGGCAGGAAATGGTGTTGCTATCTAGTGCTCTTGCAAAGGGATAACATTATTTCAAATCTGCTGTCATATAGTACTCCAGAAATGGGCCGGCTCCTAAGCATGCTTCATTGCTTTTTAACAAATGATACAAGAGAACAAAGAAAATTTGATAATAGAAGTAAATTGTAAAGTTATTTAAAATTGTATATATCTGAATGCAGAAAGAAAAAAAATTGTGTTTCATATCCGGGTAATAATTTTTATTATCTTCATTGTTTGTCGTCATTATTTGCTTGATATATCGTGAAGCCTGTTAGCTGCCCTCACTCCATAACATACTAAACAAATGGATCCTTTAGGCGCAACTTTTCTTTTAAACCATGTTTGTTGTTTAATTGGTGATTAATAATTCAAGTAACATAGCTGTGCAAAACTCTCCTTCTAGTTGAACAAAATGGAAGCCATGTGTTGGGACAGTAAGCAGAAAATGTATTATATGTGTCAAACATGAAGATATGTAAATAAATATAGTATGTGCTTGCTAGACAATTATAATAGCATTATTCAATTCATAACCACAATATCAATAACAAACACATCTATGTGTAGACAAAAATAAATACAATTAAAGAATAATGAAATATTATTTCTATTAAACACTTATGGGCTGGGAGAGATGGATAAACTGCCAAGTACTCACAGGAGCTCTTCTGTACATCTAATAATAAGTAATAGTTTTATTTTATTTACTCACATTGATGAAGCTGACATTGAGCTCCTTAGCAGTGTATCCACGCTGTAGGTTACGACGTGCATACACATCATAATCTCGTACAATCCGAGTGATGATGTCAGAGGTGGAGATTCCTTCTGTTCGCTGGGTTGGTGCAAACATTCCTTTGAACAGAAATTACAAAAGTCACAATGGCTCTATAAATAAAAAAGAAAAGTTCAAATAGATACTGGTTCCTAAATATAAATACCAAACTATCACAAATAACTCCTTCCAACTAATAACAATTCTCAGGACATTAGAAGAACAGAGACCAAAGCTCTCATTTATTTTACTGTGCTGCTATCACTGAACCAAAGCGCTTTTCCCTCAACATTAAACAGCTAGGATTTTCTGGTAAGCACACACGATGGCCAAAGAAAAAGAAATTAAGCCAGTACAGCACACAAAGACTCTAAGAGACTTTAGAGGAAATGTAGCATGGCAGATGCACCATAATTATAATAATGTAGAAGGATGGTGGCAAAAGATTAGTAGCCAAGATACTAAGAAGGGCCACTTCTAGCCCTAAGAGGCTTACCCCACTGCAGCACTATAAGCAAGAGAAAAAAGTCCAGTACATCAGACCTCTTTTACAGTGATTTTTTCATAAGAGAAAGCGGAGTGGTTTCAGAAGAAACTGTAGCATATCAGTCTGGTCCTGACTTAACAGTATAGTCCAGTCCAGTACCAAAATAGCAGGCAACCCCTTCTCTGAATGATAGAAACGGCAAAACCCCAGGTGGTAAATCGCCACAGAACAGGCAAGTTATTGAGCTGGTTGATCGTTCCTGAGAGTGCGCTTCTCTCTGTATGTATTATGTCTCCCTAAGGGAAAAAGGGGCAATCAGACGTGGACTCCTTGCTCAGTGTGCTTAGAGAAATATGGCTCAACCTCACCGATGAGGCCCAATGGAGGCCAAACGATCGTCTGGGGTTGCTGTGTTCCTTGTTCAGAGAGGAATTGCCTGGTATTTCGGTGCTGGACTGACCTTAATAGGCAAGATCAGAGTGATATAAACCAGGAAAGTTCTACTCTGTGAAAAGCATTACTGGGTTAAAAAGGAGCTGCTCACAGGTGGTAAATCGCCATAGAACAAGCTAACAAGTTATTGAGCTGGTTGTTTGTTTCTGACAGTGCGTTTCTCTCTGTGTTGACCAAAGGCAGCCATTGACAGAGAACAAACATAAAGACTCCTTACAAATCTTCACAGCGTTTTTTGCCCTAAAGCACTGAGTTTATAGTTCTTTTTCTGGATTGTTTCTGTTCATGAAGAGCTCATAAAATGTACCTGCTTCTTTTATGTGCTTATAAACATCATCACTTCCTGCCGACGAATAAGGGATGTCATCATGGGCTACAAAATCAATCTAAAATGAAACGCATAAATGATAAAGTAATTTAAAAGGAGTTTCACTATATGTATTGCTTTCAAATATAAAGACAGAATTGATGGCTCTTTAGATTTCATACCAAGGGTCTTAGAGGACCATAAACAAAGCAAATGTCTCTGTTTGAGGAATAATACAATTTACAAATCCTCATTAAAGGAATATTAGTATAATAGTGTAATATAAAATGTTTAATTATGTGCAGTCAAAAAAACTTTGCAATAAACCTTCAATATTTATTTGTGACCTTTCCTGAAATTGAACTCTGAAAATGGTTGTTTTTCAAAATTCCACTGAGTTTCTCTAAAGTAATAGGTGCCACCATATTTAAGCTTGTTTTCTTCTTCTCTCCCTTATTTAAGTTTCCAAACCAACTTGTTTGCACAGTCTTTTTATTGCCTGTTTTATATCTGTCTCTAATTGGTTTCAGCAGGAAAGATAAGAAGAAAATATGTTTAAATGTGGCGATGCACATTACCTTATAGAAACTAAAGTACTTTATAGAAAATAAACCTTAACACTTATAA
Source organism: Bombina bombina (assembly GCF_027579735.1). Taxonomy (NCBI): domain Eukaryota; kingdom Metazoa; phylum Chordata; class Amphibia; order Anura; family Bombinatoridae; genus Bombina; species Bombina bombina. Next base: position 435,239,151 of record NC_069502.1, on the reverse strand, counting down.
CTTAAATATTTAAACACACATTAGAAGTGTAAAATATATATCTACATTATTCTAAGGCTAATATTTGCTTTGAGTACATCATTATGCCTGTCTATCATGTATTTACTGTTCTTATCCTTTTAACTCTGTGATACTCAAATAGGTAAAGCCATTGGATCACTGGCACCTTTGTGGCCCACAAAGACTTGAATGGGAAATTCCTGATAAATACAATTTTGATAAAAAATAAACAAATAGTGCACGTTAACAATAACATTATATAAATATATATATACACACACATTTATTTATATTCACACATACATATGCACACAAACTAATATACATAGTAAATAACCTATTTATGCGCTTACTAATAAAATAAATAAATAAATAAAATAGAGTTCAGCCAAAGCAGGTTATTTTTGGATGGGAAAAATGTTTCATTCATATAGTAAAAAATAAAATAAATGAAACACAGCAGGAATAATTAAAGGGACAGTCTAGTAAAAATTAAACTTTCATGATTCAGATAGGGCATGCAATTTTAAACAACTTTCCAATTGACTTTTATCATTAAATTTGCTTTGTTCCCTTGGTGGTATTTTTGAAAAGCTAAACCTAGGTAGGCTCAAACTAATTTCTAAGCTGTTGAAAACCGCCTCTTAGCTCAGAGCATTTTGACAGTTTTTCACAGTTAGACACTGTTAGTTCATGTGTGTCATAGAGATAACATTATGCTCACTCCTGTGGAGTTATTTAGGAGTATGCACTGATTGGTTAAACTGCATGTCTGTCAACAGCACTGAGATGAGGGGGCAGTTTGCAGAGGCTTAGATACAATAATCACAGAGGTAAAACATATGTTAATATAACTGTGCTTGTTATGCAAAACTGGGGAATGGGTAATAAAGGGATTATCTATCTTTTTAAACAATAAAAATTCTGGTGTAGAGTGTCCCATTAATATATATCATGGCTGATGGCACAGTCAAAATCAAGAGTAATTCTGATGTAATTAACATCTGTCTCCTCACTTACCCTATGTTCTTCCAGGAATTCTGGGGTGAGTGTCCAAGGTGCATTTCTCGCCACCTCATCTACATAGCGACAGTGCTGTACTGCATCATATCTTTCTTCTTCTGTCATTACTGTAAAGCCCTTCAGGTTATGAGTCAACTCATCACTGCAGACTAAGACAAAGAAATAAAATATTTAAATCCAATACTCTTTGAACTGGTGGACATTCATGATCTTTGCAATAGTTATAACCTGACAATAAAAAGACAAAGGTTTGCTAACTCTACTGCTGCAAATACAGACAGTAAAAAACAAAGCAGCACTAACTCATAAAATGCCAGCAGGATAGCAACACAGTATATACAAGTGTTCTAGCTACATGCCTTAGATTAAAGCAAAAAAGGCCTACACCACCCTACAAAGCACGGATTCCTTGCTATCCGCTGCAGAACACTATCCTTATGGTCCATTATTTAGATAACGTCAGATTACTACTCCGACAGCACAATAAATTGATCTTTTATATATTTATGTAATTAATTATATCTATCCATTAAGAACTAGCATTTTTTTCTAGCAGAGTAAGAAAAAAACTGATATACCTGATCTATTGGTATCTAATAACAATAAGTTGCCAAATGCACTGCAGGTCAACAACTAGACACTAATATTCCTTGGTATCAAAATGCTTTTTTAAATATTTCTGCTGTTGCCTGAACATTTGGATTAAAAGTGAACCCTTACGTCCAATCACCAAATGTGTCATAAAAAAATGGAGCTGGAAATGTATTCTGGTAGTACCAAATATAGATTGGGATTGTCTGCATTAGATAGAATACACCACTGGAGTGTAGATACCACTGTCACAAGCGCTCTCAACAAATTAAAAATACAGAAAACACCAGCACATGCCCTTTCCCTAAAACACTTATGTTTATGCATCACACAAAAGGTGTAATTGTGCTGAAATAAACATGAGCCATGACTTAAAGAGTTACAGTGAACTGGAAATATTTTGTGATACTCATAGGTGTTGGCGACTCGAGGTCTTGTGTGGTTTTCACCCACACAACCGGTCAGCTCAATGACTGAGAAAACATAAGAAAAATCTGCCCTTGAAAATCCATGAGAGAAGCTTTTGTAAAGGGAATTCATGCTCAGCACAAGGTGTGCAGTGTTCATCATCATGTGGTTACAGATGCTGGAAAATGGTGAGACCAAACCCTAACAGATTTGCAAACTCTGCAGTTGCTACAAGGGACGCACAAACTGTAAATATTGATCTTACCTCCAACTATCAGGTATGTGTTTGGGAAAAGGTTCTTTGCTTGCATTAAGGCTCGCGCATGCCCAGAGTGGAAAAGGTCAAAGATTCCATCTGCATAAACTCTCACTGGCCGATCAGCTAATGGAGAAAAGCAGAAAGATCCTAATTAAAGAAAGAAACACTCATCTGCTGCATCAGTGTTAGTGTTAAGAAACTTTGATGCTAATAAGATTCAACTAAGTAAATCATTTCTGAAAATAAACTTTTAAAAGACCAATAATAAAACACTGTTTGCATATAACAAGTAAATGATAAACACTAGATTTGTTTAAATCAATATACTTCATACATGTAGAATAATATTCAGTACTGGTGGGCACATAGATTCATAGCTCTTGTTGTCTGTAGGCACGTCCCTTTCACTTATATAACTCACCAATTCTAGCTTGCTTTAATTAGTTTATATATAGCCTAGCAAAAATAACAATACTGAGAGGGAGAAAGGAGACTGCACCGAAAAACAACTCAAAAGACAGATCAGGCAAAAGAATCTGAGGAACTTAAAGGGACATGAAACACAATTTGTTTCTTAGGATACAGACAGAAAACAAAATTAGAAGTAAATTGCTATTGTTTCAATTATCAAATTTGCTTCATTCTCTTGGTATCCTTTGTTCAATTAGCAGCAATACACTACTGGCAGCTAGCTGATCACATTTAGTCAGCCACTCACAAGAGACAAATGTGTGCAGGCACCAATCACCAACTAGCTCACACTAGTGTAGGATATGTACTGTACATATTATTTTTCAACAATGGATACCAAGAGAACAAGGTATATTTGAAAAGAGAAGTGAATTTAAAAGTGTCTTAAAATTGCATGCTCTTCCTGAATAATACAAGTTTAATTTTGAATTTCCTATACCTTTTAAGATGCCCCATGCAATTAAATCATACTGGGCAATATTTGTCAAAAATAAATTCTACAAAAGATGTAAACTCTAGATTATCCATAAAGGAAATCTCATCAGGCACATTAGCTTTACTGTCAGCCTCACAAGGAATTACCTGTAAATCTACTTGACAACATTTAACCTGAGTAGAGTTATTACTACCTTTAAAGGGACATAAAACCCCAAAAAATTATTTAATGATTCAGAGTGTAAAAATTAAAAACAAAAAAAACTTTCCAATTTACTTCTATTATCTAATGTACTTTGTTCTTTTGGTATCCTTGGTTGAAAAGCAGTTAGGAAGGTGTAGGCGAATGCACGTGACAGGAGCAATATATGGCAGCAGTTTTATAACTATGTTATACATTTTCAAAGAACAGTAGGTGGCAGAGCAATGTTTCATGCCATAACTATCTAGATATCTCTTCAACAAAGAATACCATGAGAATGAAGTAAATTTGATAATAGAAGTAAACAAACATTTTTTTAAATTGTTTGCTTTATCTGAACCATGAAAGAAAAATTTGTGGTTTTCATATCCCTTTAATATACAGGTATCACATTTTAGCAGGTATACAAGGAACGTCTTAAAACAAAATCAAAAGCATGAAACAAGAACCACTGTCTTTGTAAGAACAAAAAGGGAGATGGGGATCATTTTTGACATAACTGTGACAGACTGCACACACAGGAACACTGCCAAAACAGCTCCAAAATGATGTCACATTAAATAATGATATTATAGAAGTTCACACTGAATTAGTGATGACCTGTGTTACCCAGGTCTTCTTAGGATCTTAGTGAATGTAGGTTACTATCTTAACTATTGGAAATAGCCGAGCTTAATATTGCTAATGTTGTACATATGAAATCCATCTCAAGGAGTATACAGATGTATATTAAACAGAGCGAGCTGATGTACAATGGCCACCAAGTTTTTTATTGTTAGCCATAACACTGCCTTAAAGGAACATGAAACACATTGTTTTTCTTTCATGACTCAGATAGAGCATATCATTTAAAAAAAACAAAAAACTTTCCAATTTGTTTTTATTATTAAAGTTGCTTCATTCTCTTGGTATCCTTTGTAGAAGCAGCAGCAAGGTACTACTGGGAGCTAGTGGAACACATCAAGTGAGCCAATAACAAGAGGCATATATGTGCAGCCACAAATCAGAAGCTAGCTTGCAGCAGTGTATTGCTGTGCCTGAACCTATATAGGTTTACTTTTCAAGAAAGGATACCAAAGAATGAAGCAAATTAGATACCTTAAGTAAAATGGAAACTTGTTTACAATTACACACTCTGCCTGAATCAAGAACATTTATCTTTAGGGTCTCTAATATTTTGATTCATGTTGCTGGTCAGTACTTACGTGGCGTCCCTCTTTTTGCTTCCTCCATAGTCACTCTCCTGTACGGTTTACTGTAATCAATTTCAAGCTGGTCAGAGAAGGGAGCAGGCTCATTGTTCCCCTACAAAGATGGGTTAAAAACACCATAAGTTGCTGCCACTAGTGAAGACGTTTCATTAAAGGTTTGATTTGCTTGCACTCAACAGTAAGCTTTTTATCACACTCAACAATGTTTCTCTACTCTTGTTTTTAGCAAAACGCACCAGCCAACACGGAACTAATTATTCATTTATTAATTTAGTGTTCCACCATACTACCTAATGGGACATGACACACAAAATCTTATTTCATATTACAGATAGAACATGTGCGTTAAACAACTTTCTAATTTACTTCAATTATCAAATTCTCTTTGTTGTCTTTGTATCTTTTGTTGAAAAGCAGGGACATAAGCTCAGAAGCATGCACGTGTTGGGAGCATTATATGGCAGCAGTTTTGCATGAATGTTATTCGTTTGTAAGAGCACTAAATGGCAGCACTACCTATTATATAGTGCTCCAAACACCTACCTAGGTATCTCTACAACAAAGAATACCATTGAAATGAAGCACATTTTATAATAGAAGCAAATTGGGAATATTAAAAGGAACATGGAAGTGAAAATTAAACTATCATGGTTGACACACACTCACACATATCTCTCTCTCTCTCTCTCTCTCTCTCTCTCTCTCTCTCTCTCTCTCTCTCTCTCTCTCTCTCTCTCTATATATATATATATATATATATATATATATATATATATATATATATATATATATATATATATTATATATATATATATATATATTAACCTCACCACTAGTCCTGTAAATGAGAGAAAAATAATATCTGAAAATATTTGGCTACTCTAGGGATACACCAAAATACCTGTACTTAAAGGGACAGTAAAGCCATAATAAGACAGAGCATACCATTTTAAAACAACTTTCAAATTTACTTCTATTATTTAATTTGCTTCCTTCTCTTCTTATCCTTTGCTGAAAGGTTTATCTAGGAAAGCCCAGGAGCAGCAAAAATATCTAGGTTTTAGCTGCCTGCAAATGTGATAATAGAAGTAAACTGGAAAGTTGTTTAAAACTGTATGTTCGACCTAAATTATGAAATAAATGTTTTGGGTTTCATGTCCCTTTAACATACAAAGCATTCAGATAACTATAATCCCCTTAAAATTACTGGTAAAGTCTTTGTTTTTTCAAAAGCGTGAACACTGCCTGCTAGATAAGTTAATAAGGCTTCAATTTACTGTATTCACTGTTAAAAGAATCTGAATAGCTTACAACATAAGCAGTTCTAGCCTGCCATCTTGTGGTGCAAGATGGTATAACATCAGGAATTATTATCTGGGGAGAGGGACAAAAACAAGATATAAAAAACACATCATCAGCCACACAAGAACAATCTATATTTAGGATTTTTAGGATCTGCCCTATTTTACATCAGTTAATAATTTATATATCAGATTAATCTCCATTTTTACATCACCAAAGGGGTATTTAGACTTGTCAAGTGACCACTCTTTTCAAACAATGGTCCCCATTCCAATCCATCACAAATGCCATGCAACAAAACTGAATGCCATCTTGTGTCATTTGTGGTTTACTTTTGTAGGCTATTATTCTAAACTGCAATTGGAATCATTAAAAAAAAAGAGCATAAAGTGAAACATTCAATCATCAATTTTGCTTAGTTCTTTTGGTATTGTTTGTTTTAGAGTAATCCTAGGTGAGCTCAGAATCGTGCATGTGTCCTTAACAATCGGGCACCAGTGTTTGCAACAATGTTTATAGCAATGCTATTTATAGGGACAAACTAGCCTTCTGTGGCAACAGTGTACGTAACTAAACATATTTAGAAAGAACTGTTAAAGTGATTGTAAAGTTTATTAATTTGCTGGCTAGTATATCAAACTATTATTAATAACAGGGGCACTTTCATTAATTAAATTTTTTTAAGATGTTTCATTTGTTAAATATTTACCATTTAGTGATGGTAAACATCGCACTGTTCCTCCGCCTGCATCTCAAGCGATGACGAATCCAACTTCATCCAATCGTTGCATGCCTCACTTGCGGTCCAGTAAATGGGGCACGCAACTTTTCGATGAAGCCCGATTCGTCATCGCTCAGCTAAATAAAGTATAAAATGCGGGGGGGGGGGGGCGTGTCTAAGCCGCGGTTATGACCAGACATGTTTTTCCGTCTACAACTTGAATAACCTAATAATTATCTTCATCTGCTCTCTATTTTTAATTATTAGCTCCTATTTACTTCACTTTATATGTATTTATGCTTAGTCACTATACTACTTGTTTATACACAACTTCTCCTTGTACAAGATTATTACAAGCGGTGTTTAACCGCTGATACATTCTCTTAAATATTTATTTTAATCTATAAGGTGACATATGGCCCTAATGTGGCCACAAGTGTGACTATCATATGCTTTTCAACATGTACCACCAAGTGGTCCATAACTGACAAACCAAAATAGTCCTACTGATAGATACTACATTGTTATAAGTAAAATGGAGGTTTCTGAAGCCTGTATCCTGTACTTCACTGCTTGTTTTATCTAGTTCATTGTTTACTGTTTATTTGAATAGTTATCTGTACCGTTGCATGGCAACCATTGCGTATTGTATCCCTCGCAAAACCTCAATAAAAGAATATAAAAAAAAAGTATGAGATGCGGCCGAATGAACGGCGAGATGTTAACCATCACTAAATGCTAAATATTTAATAAATGAAGTGTCTTAAAAAATGAACCAATGAAAGTGCCCCTGTTTTTAATAATTTTATATACTAGCCAGCAAATCATTAAAGGGACAGTAAAGTCAAAATTAAACTTTTATTATTCAGATAGGGCATGTAATTTTAAAAACTTTCCAATTTACTTCTGTTATCAAATTTGCTTCATTCTTTTGGTATCTTTTATTTAAGAGTAAAACTAGGTAGACTCATAAGAGCTCAGGAGTGTGCATGTGCCTTTAGTACTCTATGGCAGCAGTGTTTTGCAACATTGAATAACAAAGCTACAAATAGTGTTGCAAAACACTGCTGCCATAGAGTACTAAAGACTCCTGAGCTCGTATGAGACTACCTAGTTTTACTCTTCTATAAAAGATATCAAGAGTGGGTGGGAGCCATCGATGAGCCTTTTGATGTGCAGGGCGGCGGGATTGTGGGCAGGGATAGCCGGTGGCACGCACAGACCCACGCGTGCACGGGGAGGGAGCGGGTGGGAACCGCTACACTACAGAAAAACTTTTGTTAAAAGTGGAAAAAAGGGGAAGAATACATTTTATAAAAAAATATCAGTCAGGGGGTGGGGGGGGGGTAAGCTACACTACAGAAAAAAAACGGAAAAAAAAATTAAAACTGATTGTTTTTTGCAAACTGGGTGCTGCCAGTACCCAAGATGGCCCCCAATAAGGCAGAGGGTTAGAGAGCTGTTGGGGGAGGGGATCAGGGAGGTTGGGGGCTAAGGGGGGATCCTACACAGCAGCAAATGTAAATATGCTAAATAAAATAAAAATTCAAAGATACCTTTTATTTTAGTACTGACTGACTTTCTGCCAGTACTTAAGATGGCGGGGACAATTGTGGGGGAGGGAAGAGAGCTGTTTGGGAGGGATCAGGGGGTGTGATGTGTCAGGTGGGAGGCTGATCTCTACACTAAAGCTAAAATTAACCCTGCATGCTCCCTACAAACGACCTAATTAACCCCTTCACTGCTAGCCATAATACACGTGTGATGTGTAGCAGCATTTAGCAGCCTTCTAATTACCAAAAAGCAACGCCAAAGCCATATATGTCTGCTATTTCTGAACAAAGGGGATCCCAGAGAAGCATTTACAACCATTTATGCCATAATTGCACAAGCTGTTTGTAAATAATTTCAGTGCAAAACTTAAAGTTTGTGAAAAGGTTTGTGAAAAAGTGAACAATTTTTTTTATTTGATCGATATTTGATCAATACTTTGGGTTGTCTACTACATGTCTACTAAAATTAACCCTACAAGCTCTCTAATTAACCCCTTCACTGCTGGGCATAATACACGTGTGGTGCACAGCGGCATTTAGCGGCCTTCTAATTACCAAAAAGCAAAGCCAAAGCCATATGTCTGCTATTTCTGAAGAAAAGGGATCCCAGAGAAGCATTTACAACCATTTGTGCCATAATTGCACAAGCTGTTTGTAAATAATTTCAGTGAGAAACCTAAAATTGTGAAAATTTGTACTTTTTTTTTTAATTTGATCACATTTGGCAGTGAAATGGTGGCATGAAATATACCAAAATGGGCCTAGATCAATACTTGGGGTTGTCTACTACACTAAAGCTAAAATTAACCCTAGAAGCTCCCTACATGCTCCCTAATTAACCCCTTCATTGCTGGGCATAATACACGTGTGGTGCGCAGTGGCATTTAGCGGCCTTCTAATTACCAAAAAGCAAAGCCAAAGCTATATGTCTGCTATTTATGAACAAAGGTGATCCCAGAGAAGCATTTACAACCATTTATGCTATAATTGCATAAGTTGCTTGCAAATAATTTCAGTGAGAAACCTAAAGTTTGTGAAACAATTTGTGAAAAAGTGAACATTTATTTTATTTTATCGCATTTGGCAATGAAATAGTGGCATGAAATATACCAAAATTGGCATAGATCAATACTTTGGGATGTCTTCTTTAAAAAAAAATAAAAAATAATAATAATATATATATATATATATATATATATATATATATACACACACACATACATACACACACACACATGTCAAGGGATATTCAGGGATTGCTGAACGATATCAGTGTTCCAATGTAACTAGCGCTAATTTTGAAAAAAAGTGGTTTGGAAATAGCAAAGTGCTACTTGTATTTATTGCCTATAACTTGCAACAAAACATAATTTATGCTTACCTGATAAATTTATTTCTCTTGTAGTGTGTTCAGTCCACGGGTCATCCATTACTTATGGGATATATTCTCCTTCCCAACAGGAAGTTGCAAGAGGATCACCCAAGCAGAGCTGCTATATAGCTCCTCCCCTCACATGTCATATCCAGTCATTCGACCGAAACAAGACGAGAAAGGAGAAACTATAGGGTGCAGTGGTGACTGGAGTTATAATTTAAAATTTAGAACCTGCCTCAAATAGACAGGGCGGGCCGTGGACTGAACTCACTACAAGAGAAATACATTTATCAGGTAAGCATAAATTATGTTTTCTCTTGTTAAGTGTGTTCAGTCCACGGGTCATCCATTACTTATGGGATACCAATACCAAAGCTAAAGTACACGGATGATGGGAGGGACAAGGCAGGAACTTAAACGGAAGGAACCACTGCCTGTAGAACCTTTCTCCCAAAAACAGCCTCCGAAGAAGCAAAAGTGTCAAATTTGTAAAATTTGGAAAAAGTATGAACTGAAGACCAAGTTGCAGCCATGCAAATCTGTTCAACAGAGGCCTCATTCTTAAAGGCCCAGGTGGAAGCCACAGCTCTAGTGGAATTAGCTGTAATTCTTTCAGGAGGCTGCTGTCCAGCAGTCTCATAGGCTAAACGTATTATGCTACGAAGCCAAAAAGAGAGAGAGATAGCCGAAGCCTTTTGACCTCTCCTCTGTCCAGAGTAAACGACAAACAGAGAAGAAGTTTGTCTAAAATCTTTAGTTGCCTGTAAGTAGAACTTCAGAGCACGGACCACGTCTAGATTATGCAAAAGACGTTCCTTCTTTGAAGAAGGATTAGGACATAATGATGGAACAACAATCTCTTGATTGATATTCCTGTTAGAAACAACCTTAGGTAAAAACCCAGGTTCAGTACGCAGAACTACCTTGTCTGAATGAAAGATCAGATAAGGAGAATCACAATGTAAGGCAGATAACTCAGAGACTCTTCGAGCCGAGGAAATAGCCATCAAAAACAAAACTTTCCAAGATAAAAGCTTAATATCAATGGAATGAAGGGGTTCAAACGGAACACCCTGAAGAACTTTAAGAACCAAGTTTAAGCTCCACGGAGGAGCAACAGCTTTAAACACAGGCTTAATTCTAGCCAAAGCCTGACAAAAGGCCTGGACGTCTGGATGCTCTGCCAGACGTTTGTGTAAAAGAATAGACAGAGCTGAAATCTGTCCCTTTAGCGAACTAGCGGATAAACCCTTTTCTAAATCCTCTTGTAGAAAAGCTAATATCCTAGGAATCCTAACCTTACTCCATGAGTAACTCTTGGATTCGCACCAATATAAATATTTACGCCATATCTTATGGTAAATTTTCTTGTCACAGGTTTCCGAGCCTGTATTAATGTATCAATAACCGAATCCGAAAACCCACGCTTTGATAAAATCAAGCGTTCAATTTCCAGGCAGTCAGCCTCAGAGAAATTAGGCTTGGATGGTTGAAAGGACCCTGAATTAGAAGGTCCTGCCTCAGAGGAAGAGACCATGGTGGACAGGACAACATGTCCACGAGGTCTGCATACCAGGTCCTGCGTGGCCACGCAGGCGCTATCAGAATTACCGATGCCCTCTCCTGTTTGATCCTGGCAATCAGCCGAGGTAGCAACGGAAATGGTGGAAACACATAAGCTATGTTGAAAACCCAAGGGGCTGCTAATGCATCTACCAGCACCGCTCCCGGGTCCCTGGACCTGGATCCGTAACAAGGAAGCTTCGCGTTCTGGCGAGATGCCATGAGATCCAGATCCGGTTTGCCCCAACGACGAATCAGTTGAGCAAATACCTCCGGGTGAAGTTCCCACTCTCCCGGATGAAAAGTCTGGTGACTTAGGAAATCCGCCTCCCAGTTCTCTACGCCTGGAATGTGAATCGCTGACAGGTGGCAAGAGTGAGACTCTGCCCAGCGAATTATCTTCGAGACTTCCAACATCGCTAGGGAACTCCTGGTTCCCCCTTGATGATTGATGTAAGCCACAGTCGTAATATTGTCCGACTGAAATCTGATGAACCTCAGCTTTGCTAACTGAGGCCAAGCTAGAAGAGCATTGAATATTGCTCTCAATTCTAGAATGTTTATTGGGAGGAGTTTCTCCTCCTGAGTCCACGATCCCTGAACCTTCAGGGAATTCCAGACTGCTCCCCAGCCTAGAAGGCTGGCATCCGTTGTTACAATCGTCCAATCTGGCCTGCGAAAGGTCATTCCTTTGGACAGATGAACCGGTGACAACCACCAGAGAAGCGAACCTCTGGTCTCCTGGTCCAGATTTAGCAAAGGGGACAGATCTGAGTAATCCCCGTTCCATTGACTGAGCATGCATAGTTGCAGCGGTCTGAGATGCAGGCGCGCAAATGGCACTATGTCCATTGCCGCGACCATTAAGCCGATTACCTCCATGCACTGAGCTACCGATGGGCTTGGAACGGAATGAAGGACACGGCAAGCATTGAGAATCTTTGATAACCTGGACTCCGTCAGGTAAATCTTCATCTCTACAGAATCTATAAGAGTCCCTAGAAAAGGAACCCTTGTGAGTGGTAACAGAGAACTCTTTTCCACGTTCACTTTCCACCCATGAGACCTCAGAAATGCCAGAACTATCTCTGTATGAGACTTTGCATTCTGAAAACTTGACGCTTGTATCAGAATGTCGTCTAGGTACGGAGCCACCACTATGCCTCGTGGTCTTAGTACCGCCAGAAGTGAACCCAGAACCTTCGTAAAAATTCTCGGGGCCGTGGCTAACCCGAAGGGAAGAGCCACAAACTGGTAATGCCTGTCTAGAAAGGCAAACCTCAGGTACCGATAATGATCTTTGTGAATCGGTATATGAAGGTAAGCATCCTTTAAGTCCACCGTGGTCATATATTGACCCTCTTGGATCATGGGTAGGATGGTTCGAATGGTTTCCATCTTGAACGATGGTACCCTTAGGAATTTGTTTAAGATCTTTAAGTCCAAGATTGGTCTGAAGGTTCCCTCTTTCTTGGGAACCACAAATAGATTTGAGTACAATCCTTGTCCCTGTTCCGATCGTGGAACTGAGTGGATCACTCCCATGATTAAGAGGTCTTGTACACATTGTAGAAATGCCTCTTTACTAGGTTTGTCGATAACCTCGAAAGATGGAACCTCCCTTGTGGAGGAGAGGTTTTGAAATCCAGAAGGTATCCCTGAGATATAATCTTTAACGTCCAGGGATCCTGCACATCTCTTGCCCAAGCCTGGGCAAAGAGAGAAAGTCTGCCCCCCACTAAATCCGTCTCCGGATAGGGGGCCCTGACTTCATGCTGTCTTAGGGGCGGGAGTAGGCTTTCTGGACTGCTTGCCCTTGTTCCATGACTGGTTGCCTTTCCAACCTTGTCTGTAACGAGCAGTAGTTCCTTCCTGTTTTGGAGCGGAGGAAGTCGATGCTGCTCCTGCCTTGAAGTTACGAAAGGCACGAAAATTAGACTGTTTGGCCTTTGGTTTGGCCCTGTCCTGAGGAAGGGCGTGGCCCTTACCTCCCGTAATGTCAGCAATAATTTCCTTCAAGCCGGGCCCGAATAAGGTCTGCTCTTTGAAGGAATGTTAAGTAGCTTAGACTTGGAAGTTACATCCGCTGACCAGGATTTAAGCCAGAGCGCTCTGCGCGCCTGTATGGCGAATCCGGAATTTTTAGCCGTAAGCTTGGTTAGATGTACTACGGCATCTGAAACAAACGCATTAGCTTGCTTAAGGGTTCTAACTTTGCTCAAGGCCTCATCCAACGGCTCTGTGCGAATCGCCTCTTCCAGAGACTCAAACCAGAATGCCGCTGCAGCCGTGACAGGCGCAATGCATGCAAGAGGCTGCAATATAAAACCCTGTTGAACAAACATTTTCTTAAGATAACCCTCTAATTTTTTATCCATTGGATCTGAGAAAGCACAGCTATCCTCCACCGGGATAGTGGTACGCTTGGCTAACGTAGAAACTGCTCCCTCCACCTTAGGCCATAAGTCTCGTGTGGTGGCATCTATAGGGAACATTTTTCTAAATATCGGGGGAGGGAAAAAAGGCACACTGGGCCTATCCCACTCCTTACTTATAATTTCTGTAAGTCTTTTTGGTATAGGAAAAACGTCAGTACACACCGGTACCGCATAGTATCTATCCAACCTACACAATTTCTCTAGAATTGCCACCGTGTCGCAATCATTCAGAGCCGCTAATACCTCCCCTAGTAACACACGGAGGTTCTCAAGCTTAAATTTAAAATTTGAAATTTCTGAATCCGGTCTCCCCGGATCAGAACCGTCACCGACAGAATGAAGCTCACCGTCCTCATGTTCTGCAAATTGTGACGCAGTATCAGACATGGCTCTCGTGTCATCAGCGCGCTCTGTCCTTAACCCAGAGCTATCGCGTTTGCCCCTTAATTCGGGCATATTATATAATACTTCTTTCATAACATTAGCCATATCATGTAAAGTGATTTGTAAGGGCCTAGATGTACTAGGTGTCTCAATCCTACGCATCTCCCGAGCAGGAGACGCAGGTACTGACACGTGAGGAGAGTTAGGCGGCATAACTTCCCCCTCATTGTCTGGTGATAGCTTTTTTATCAGTACAGATTGACTTTTATTCAAAGCAATATCAATACAATTGGTACACATCGTTCTATTGGGCTCCACATTGGCTTTTGAACATGATGAACAAACAGTTTCCTCTGAATCAGACATGTTTAAAACAGACTTAGCAATGAAACTAACAAGCTTGGAAATCACTTTCAATAAGTTTACAAGCAATATAAAAAACGCTGCAGCGCTTCAAAAATACAGATATAATTAAACAATTCTTAACAAGAAGTGTATTATTAGCAGAGGATTGCACCCATTAGCAAAAGGATGATTAACCCCTCGATACCCAAAACGGATAAAACAGATATCAATTAAGATTTAACGCTTTTAATCACAGTCAGCACACTGTCACAGATCTGCTGTGACTGATTACCTCCCTCACAAATGAAATTTGCAGACCCCTGAGCTCTCTAGAGACGTCCTGGATCAAGGAGGAAGAAGCAGAAAGACTGTGCAATAATTTTAACTGCGCAACAAGGCGCTAAAACAAGGGCCCTCCCACTCCAATCACAACAGTGGGAGCCCTGATATAACGGTTTCCATGCAGAAAAATATGTTAGCCATGTGGAAAAAAATCATGCCCAAAGCGATTTATCACCAAAGTACCTCACAAAAACGAATAACATGCCAGTAAACGTTTTATTAAAAACAACATTTTTCAATGTCATGCAAAGCTATCACTAAGCCTGCTACCAGTCGCTACCACTGCAGAGAAGGCTTAAGTATTATTTCAGTGTTAACAGTATTTTCTCAGTCAAATTCTAGTCCCTAGAATATAACTCGACTGCGCATACATTTATCAGCCTGATACCAGTTGCTACTACTGCATTTAAGGCTGTACTTACATCATACGGTAACAGCAGTATTTTCTTAGTCAATTCCATTCCCAGAAAATAAAGTACTGCACATACCTCATTTGCGGAGGACCCCGCATGCTATTCCCATTTTCTGAAGTTACCCCACTCCTCAGAATGTCGAGAACAGCCAGTGGATCTTAGTTACGCCTGCTAAGATCATAGAAAAAAAACGAAGGCAGTTTCTTCTTCCAACTACTGCCTGAGATAGAAAAACAGCACACTCCGGTGCCATTTAAAATAACAAACTTTTGATTGAAGAATAGTTAAGTAAAAACTCCAGCTCCTCTCGCGACCTCCTTCTTTGTTGAGGGTTGCAAGAGAATGACTGGATATAACATGTGAGGGGAGGAGCTATATAGCAGCTCTGCTTGGGTGATCCTTTTGCAACTTCCTGTTGGGAAGGAGAATATATCCCATAAGTAATGGATGACCCGTGGACTGAACACACTTAACAAGAGAAAAGCAAAGAGCATGTAAACATTGGGTATTTCTAAACTCAGGACAAAATTTAGAAACTATTTAACATGGGTGTTTTTTGGTGGTTGTAGATGTGTAACAGATTTTGGGGGTCAAAGTTAGAAAAAGTGTGTTTTTTTCCATTTTTTCCTCATATTTTGTATTTTTTTATAGCAAATTATAAGATATGATGAAAATAATGGTATCTTTTGAAAGTCCATTTAATGGCGAGAAAAACAGTATATAATATGTGTGGGTACAGTAAATGAATAACAGGAAAATTACAGCTAAACACAAACACCGCAAAAATGTAAAAATAGCCTTGGTCCCAAACGGACAGAAAATGGAAAAGTGCTATGGTCATTAAGGGGTTAAACTTTACAATCACTCTAGGTATACATATACCACAAGCTCAGAATGCTTGCTGTAAGGGACTCCAGTATCAACTAACACCAGAGGCAAAATATTTAGCAGAATGCAAAAGAATGTGCACCTTCTGATTTCTAGAAATCTCAACAAGCATGAAACCCAAGAGTTAGTTACCCATAGGTGTATATGCTGCTCTCATTTGTATTGAGAAATAATGTTTTATCAAAGACGACAGGAGAATGTTAGTAATATCCTCCAGAATAAAGATATTTCCAGAGTGCCCTTGAATCATACTTCCTTATCTTCTCCCACACCTCACTGTACTCCAATTGCATATTATTATCCATAGCATAAGTAATCTAAAATTCTTAAAAAAAAAAGGAACTGAATGTTACAATATACAGATTAATCTATTTTATTAGGGAGATATACAGGGAGTGCAGAATTATTAGGCAAGTTGTATTTTTGAGGATTAATTTTATTATTGAACAACAACCATGTTCTCAATGAACCCAAAAAACTCATTAATATCAAAGCTGAATAGTTTTGGAAGTAGTTTTTAGTTTGTTTTTAGTTTTAGCTATTTTAGGGGGATATCTGTGTGTGCAGGTGACTATTACTGTGCATAATTATTAGGCAACTTAACAAAAAACAAATATATACCCATTTCAATTATTTATTTTTACCAGTGAAACCAATATAACATCTCAACATTCACAAATATACATTTCTGATATTCAAAAACAAAACAAAAACAAATCATTGACCAATATAGCCACCTTTCTGTGCAAGGACACTCAAAAGCCTGCCATCCATGGATTCTGTCAGTGTTTTGATCTGTTCACCATCAACATTGCGTGCAGCAGCAACCACAGCCTCCCAGACACTGTTCAGAGAGGTGTACTGTTTTCCCTCCTTGTAAATCTCACATTTGATGATGGACCACAGGTTCTCAATGGGGTTCAGATCAGGTGAACAAGGAGGCCATGTCATTAAATTTTCTTCTTTTATACCCTTTCTTGCCAGCCACGCTGTGGAGTACTTGGACGCGTGTGATGGAGCATTGTCCTGCATGAAAATCATGTTTTTCTTGAAGGATGCAGACTTCTTCCTGTACCACTGCTTGAAGAAGGTGTCTTCCAGAAACTGGCAGTAGGACCTGGAGTTGAGCTTGACTCCATCCTCAACCCGAAAAGGCCCCACAAGCTCATCTTTGATGATACCAGCCCAAACCAGTACTCCACCTCCACCTTGCTGGCGTCTGAGTCGGACTGGAGCTCTCTACCCTTTACCAATCCAGCCACGGGCCCATCCATCTGGCCCATCAAGACTCACTCTCATTTCATCAGTCCATAAAACCTTAGAAAAATCAGTCTTGAGATATTTCTTGGCCCAGTCTTGACGTTTCAGCATGTCTGTCTTGTTCAGTGGTGGTCGTCTTTCAGCCTTTCTTACCTTGGCCATGTCTCTGAGTATTGCACACCTTGTGCTTTTGGGCACTCCAGTGATGTTGCAGCTCTGAAATATGGCCAAACTGGTGGCAAGTGGCATCTTGGCAGCTGCACGCTTGACTTTTCTCAGTTCATGGGCAGTTATTTTGCGCCTTGGTTTTTCCACACGCTTCTTGCGACCCTGTTGACTATTTTGAATGAAACGCTTGATTGTTCGATGATCACGCTTCAGAAGCTTTGCAATTTTAAGAGTGCTGCATCCCTCTGCAAGATATCTCACTATTTTTGACTTTTCTGAGCCTGTCAAGTCCTTCTTTTGACCCATTTTGCCAAAGGAAAGGAAGTTGCCTAATAATTATGCACACCTGATATAGGGTGTTGATGTCATTAGACCACACCCCTTCTCATTACAGAGATGCACATCACCTAATATACTTAATTGGTAGTAGGCTTTCGAGCCTATACAGCTTGGAGTAAGACAACATGCATAAAGAGGATGATGTGGTCAAAATACTAATTTGCCTAATAATTCTGCACTCCCTGTATTCTGTTTAGAAAAATATAAGCAGTGCTTCTTTCCAGACTTGTTAAAGGGCCATAATACCCAAATGTTTAAACACTTTGAAGTGATGCAGCATAGCTGTAAAAAGCGGACTAGAAAATATCACCTTAACATCTCTATGTAAAAAAAGAAAGATATTTTACCTCAAAAGTTCCTCAGTAGCCACATCCCAATGTAAAAGACTTCTAAGCAACAAATCAGTATGTCTGTCCCGGGACAGCGGAAGGAGCGAGTTTTCGTGCACACTCATCTTATTTCCTTATTCAGTGTAAGGAAGTTTACAATGAAATCTCATGAGAGTTAAAGGGACAGTATACACTCATTTTCATATAACTGCATGTAATAGACACTACTATAAAGAATAAGATGCACAGATACTGATATAAAAATCCAGTATAAAATGGTTTAAAAACGTACTTAGAAGCTTTCAGTTTAACTCTGTTGAAAAGGCAGTTGGAAAGCCCACTGCAAGTGGGAAATAAGACACTCCCCCCCTCCCCCTTCTTTTGCATATGAAAAGACCCTTTACACAAACAGGAGCAAGCTGGAGAAGGTAGCTGACGGTATTCAAATAAAACTTTGGGGCTTGGTTAGGAGTCTGAAAATCAGAGCAATGTTATTTAAAAATAAGCAAAACTATACATTTTTTTTAAAAATCAAACTTTATGGGCTTTATAAATAGATCATCTACAAAACATTTATGCAAAGAAAAAATGAGTGTATAATGGCCCTTTAAGTGAAATCTCATGAGATCACAGTAAAAGAGTTCATGACCTCAGCACTGTTGACGCTGATTGGCTGCTATTCATTTCTTCATTTTTTTTTTACCTGCACAGCTGAGCTGCAGCTGAGTATAACTTTTTACACAGAACTTACTCTGCTGAGCTGAGGAAGTTGTGAGGTAAAATATCTTCCTTTTTTAAATAGAGATGCTTAGGTGATATTTTCCTGTCAGCTTTTTACAGTTATGCTGCATCAGTTTCAAGTGATTTAGCATATGAGTATTATGTCCCTTTAACAGCAAAAATTAAGACTTTTGTTTGAATGAAAAACACACAAACTATAATGTCAGTTTGGTGTTACTTTATTTAGTTATTACTTTAAAGGGACAGTCAAGTCCAAAATAAACTTTCATGATTCAAATAGGGCATGTAATTTTAAACAACTTTCCATTTTACTTTTATCACCAATTTTGCTTTGTTCTCATGGTATTCTTAGTTAAAAGTGAAACCAAGGAGGCTCGTATGCTAATTACTTAGAACCTTGAAGGCCACCTCTAATCTGAATGCATTTTGACAGTTTTTCACCACTAGAGGGCATTCGTTCATGTGTGTCATATAGATAACATTGAGCTCACGCACGTGAAGTTACCTAGGAGTCAGCACTGATTGGCTAAAATGCAAGTCTGTCAAAAGGACTGAAATAAGGGGGCAGTTTGCAGAGGCTTAGGTACAAGGTAATCACATTGGTAAAACGTGTATTATTATAACTGTGTTGGTAATGCAAAACTGGGGAATAGGTAATAAAGGGATTATCTATCTTTTTATTTAACAAAAAATCTATTGTTGACTGTCCCTTTAAGATTGCCATTTCCAGTTGCCCTAGATTCAGAGATCAATCCTCTCCCTTGTTTTCTCCAAGCGTCAACAATTCCAAAACTAGCTTGCCCTATAAGGTGTTGTTAAAGGGACATAAACCCCACATTTTTTCTTTCATGATTCAGATAGAACATACAATTTTAAACAATTTTCCAATTTACTTCTATTATTAAATGTTCTTGGTATAACATTGTTTTAAACAGATGTGCACACCACTGAACCAATCTAGAGTAGACAACCTTTCATAAAAGGGAAATACATTTAACAAAGGATACCAAAAGAAAGAGGTAAAATAGAAAGTATTTTTTTTATTTTATCATAAAAGTTTAATATGACTTCCACTTCCCTTTAAAGCAGTTTTTCCCAAACGCGGTCCTCAAGTACCCCCAAAAGGTCATGTTTTTATTAAAGCAAAACCAGTGCACAGGTGAAATAATCATTTTATGGGTGAGAGCAGGTTAGTTACCATAGTTACTGATCAGCCGATTATTTCACCTGTGCACTGGTTCAGCAATAATAATATTTTTTTTTTTAAGCAATGCAACTTCAGAGAAAAA
Organism: Bombina bombina; assembly: GCF_027579735.1. Taxonomy (NCBI): domain Eukaryota; kingdom Metazoa; phylum Chordata; class Amphibia; order Anura; family Bombinatoridae; genus Bombina; species Bombina bombina. The sequence goes on along the minus strand of NC_069502.1, from coordinate 435,219,101 downwards.
ATCTTCTCACAGGAGGTCTTACTCTGAATCCTATTCGATACCCCTGAGAGACAATTCTCTGAATCCACTGATTTTGGACAGAATTTATCCAAACATCCTTGAAAAACCTTAATCTGCCCCCTACCAGCTGAGCTGGAATGAGGGCCGCACCTTCATGCGGACTTAGGGGCCGACTTTGGTTTCTTAAATGGCTTGGATTTATTCCAATTTGAGGAAGGCTTCCAATTGGAAGCAGATTCCTTGGGGGAAGGATTAGGTTTTGGTTCCTTATTTTGACGAAAGGAACAAAAACGGTTAGAAGCCTTAGATTTACCCTTAGGACTTTTATCCTGAGGCAAAAAACTCCCTTCCCCCAGTAACAGTTGAAATAATAGAATCCAACTGAGAACCAAATAAATTATTACCTTGGAAAGAAAGAGATAGCAATCTAGACTTAGATGTCATATCAGCATTCCAAGATTTAAGCCACAAAGCTCTTCTAGCTAAAATAGCTAAAGACATGGATCTAACATCAATTTTGATATCAAAAATGGCATCACAAATAAAATGATTAGCATGTTGCAGTAAGCGAACAATGCTAGATAAGTCAGAATCCAATTCTTGTTGCGCTAAAATTTTCAACCAAAAAGTTGATGCAGTTGCAACATCAGATAAAGAAATTGCAGGCCTGAGAAGATGACCTGAATATAAATAAGCTTTCCTTAGATAAGATTCAAGTTTCCTATCTAAAGGATCCTTAAAAGAAGTACTATCTTCCAAAGGAATAGTGGTACGTTTAGCAAGAGTAGAAATAGCCCCATCAACTTAGGTGATCTTTTCCCAAAACTCTATTGAAATTGCTGGTAAATGATACAATTTTTTAAACCTTGAAGAAGGAATAAAATAAGTACCCTGCTTATTCCATTCTTAGAAATCATATCAGAAATAGCATCAGGAATAGGAAAAACCTCTGGAATAACCACAGGAGGTTTAAAAACAGAATTTAAACGTTTACTAGTTTAATGTCAAGAGGATTAGTTTCCTCAATATCCAAAGTAATTAACACTTCTTTTAACAAAGAACGAATATAGTCCATTTGAAATAAATAAGTAGATTTGTCAGTGTCAATATCTGAGGAAGGATCTTCTGAATTAGATAGATCCTCATCAGAGAAGAATAATTCATTATGTTGTCGGTCATTTGAAATGTTATTAATCTTATGAGAAGTTTTAAAAGACCTATTACGTTTATTAGAAGGCGGAAAAGCAGACAGAGCCTTCTGAATAGAATCAGTAACAAAATCTTTAAAATTCATAGGAATATCATGTATATTAGAAGTTGAAGGAACTGCAACCGGCAATGTACTATTACTGATGGACACATTACCTGCATGTAAAAGTTTATCATGACAACTATTACAAATGACATTCGGAGATATATTCTCCACAAGTTTACAACAAATGCACTTAGCTTTGGTAGAACCAACGTCAGGCAGCAAAGTTCCAACAGATACTTCTGAGACAGGATCAGATTGAGACATCTTGCAAAATGTAAAAGATAAAACAACATATAAAGAAAAATTATCAATTTCCTTATATGACAGTTTCAGGAATGGGAAAAAATGCAAATAGCATAGCCCTCTAACATAGAAAAAGGCAAGAGGCAAATAGCAATGGGGTGACAAAATAATGAAAAATTTGGCGCCAAGTATGACGCACAGCGTAACTGAAATTTTTTTGGCGCCAACAACGTACCGATACTTGCGTCACTAATGACGCAACCTTGTGTAAGGAACTCGGCATCAACTATGACGCCGGAAATGACGAACTTGCGTCAACGGACGTACTTTCACGCCAAAAATGACGCAATAAAGTCAGCCTAATCCTGCCCGCAATTTGCAAAGAAAAATGTAGCTAATGTAAAACTCCAGGTAAGAAAAATATTTCTTAATATGTTTATTTTCCCAAATATGAAACTGACAGTCTGCAAAAAGGAAATACATGAACCTGACTCATGGCAAATATAAGTACAATACATATATTTAGAACTTTATATTAATACATAAAGTGCCAAACCATAGCTGAGGTGTCTTAAGTAATAAAAACATACTTACCGAAAGACACCCATCCACATATAGCAGATAGCCAAACCAGTACTGAAACAGTTATCAGTAGAGGTAATGGTATATGAGAGAGTATATCATCGATCTGAAAAGGGAGGTAGGAGATGAATCTATACGACCGATAACAGAGAACCTATGAAATAGATCTCCCGTGAGGAAAACCATTCAATAGGTGATACTCCCTTCACATCCCTCTGACATTCGCTGTACTCTGAGAGGAATCGGGCTTCAAAATGCTGAGAAGCACATATCAACGTAGAAATCTTAGCACAAACTTACTTCACCACCTCCATAGGAGGCAAGGTTTGTAAAACTGAATTGTGGGTGTGGTGAGGGGTGTATTTATAGGCATTTTGAGGTTTGGGAAACTTTGCCCCTCCTGGTAGGATTGTATATCCCATACGTCACTAGCTCATGGACTCTTGCCAATTACATGAAAGAAAAAGCTTAGATGCATTCTTTTTCAAAGAAAAATTGATAATAGGATTAAATGAGAAAGTTGCTTAAAATTGCATGCTCTATCTGAATCACAAAAGAAAAAATTTGGGTTCAGTGTCCCTTTAAATACTCCTCCCACTTCCCTCAACCCCAGTCATTCTGCCGAGGAACAAGGAACAGTAGAATAAATATCTGGGTGAAAAAGGTTCCAGAAGAATAAAAATCAAAGACGCCCCACATAAAAAAGACGGGTGGGGAGCTGTGGACTCTTTCCATCGGAAAAAAAAAAAAAAGAAAATTATCAGGTAAGCATAATTTATGTTTTTCTTCCTAAATGGAAAGAGTCCACTGCTGCATTCATTACTCTTGAGAAAACAATACCCAAGCTATAGAGGACACTGAATGCCAACATGGGAGGGTACAATAGGCGGCACATTTTGAGGGCACCAGGCCTGAAAACCAATACCCAACAAAAAAAACCTGCTTCGTCCGAAGCCGAGAAAAACAGAAAGTGAAAAGGCCCCAAGGACACTGACCAGCAGATAGCCCGGAACCTAGGTAGAGACCGCAACATCAGAAACAACTGAGCCAACAATCCTCCAGAAGACACCGTCGCCCAACAGTCGGTCCCCCACCACACACCCTTTACTAGTGAAGGGAACCCCCGGCCGAAAGACCCAAAGGAATAAGGCACGGAAGAACCAAATGGGAACCGAAAAGGTACCACAAACTCCATAAAAGGAAAAAATCCCAATAAAAGCAAGCTCGCAAGACCTAAAAGGGTCCTGCAACAAGGGGAGGCAACGCCCAATCCAATAGGAACCACAAGGTTTAGAACCGGAAGCAGAACAGAGAAAAAGTTCTCCCAACTTCCTGCAAAGGATTGGAACCGCTAGCTAGTACTCGCTTAAAGCGCAAACAGCTGTAGCTGGTTTCAAAGAGCAACCCTCCACGTGCCAGGCAGCAAGTCAACCAGCGCCTAGGAACAACTGAAAACGAAGACCAAACATCATCCGAACTCAGAACCCTGAGGAGTTCTGGCAAATTACATGAAGCAGACCCAGACGACGTAAACACCTGAGTCAAGAACACGCAGCCATCCTCAGAAATGCTTGTTAGAAGCGGCTACCAAAATGTAGAGTGCTAAATCTCCATTACAGAAGGCACACTCTAGGCGACCGAAATCGCCAGACCTACACATATGTCCCGAAAGAAAAGGAGAGCCCAGAATCTCAACGAGGACCAATGCGCCCCCAAGATCCGAGAGAACAACAGATCCCAGCCAGCCCAAGCATCGGCAGATCTGAAACCAGGGGACCAGAAAAACCCCAGGCTCAAACAACGAGCAGAAAAAATGGCAAAGTCATTACAATAGTGCTCAGGTGCCAACCTGAAATACCACATAGAGACCGTCGACAAGGCCTTAGACCTAGAGTTCTAGCTAAAGGCCCAACATAGACTCAAGGCCGAGCCAGCAACTCTCCAAATGGACAGAACAACCCAGATAGCGCACCTCTCTCCGAAATAGGTTAACCTGAAGCCAGGAGAAGCCTTAAGATAGGGACCACACATTTCCGAAGAAGGATATAAGCCCACCCAAGACAAAGGGGGGCCAGCAAGCGGGCCGGAAGGACAGAGCACCTGCCCCCAGGACACAGCTGTAGGCTGAACCAAGAGAACAAAACTCCAACGCCCTGACCTGGAAGGAATCTCCTGAAGATCTAACTGGCTAGCACACAGACAAGGTGCAGTGGTTCCACAGCAAACCCCTTTGCTTGCAGTGCAGCAAATTCATCACACTATTTCAGCAAGCCAACCAAGGGGAACCTACCATAGGCAAAAGACAAGCCCAGAAAAACCTGGTTTACTGAACCAGATCAACTGTCCAACCAAAGGACACCGCCCAAGTTTCCTGGAACTGGGGAACCCTGGAACAGCTCTAGATCCTAACAGTCCGGTACAACCCGCAACGGGATCCACAAAGGAAATGCCGAGTGAAAAACACATCCACCAGAAGAGCCAGAATGAGGAAAGGTCCGAACCCCCCAAATAAACAAGAACCCAGAAACTGAAATCCCCCATCTGATATAAAACCAGACCCCCGGGAGATACCATACAATGTCCAAATTAAAATGGACAACGAGAAAAACTTGCAAGTTCCGACCAGAGACGAGACCACCCCTTGCCAGAGTCCAACGCTCCAAGAAGCTAAGGAAGCAGAGACCGAAACAAGGTCACCAGGGCCCTAGCCGCAACAGCCACCTCAGACCAAGAGCAAAGGGATACCTGAAGGACAAAGTCACTCAAACAAAGGCTAGCCTCCACATCACCCCCAAAAATCAGAGGAGAAGAAAGAAACCCGAAACAGAGCGCAAGGAGACCACACTGCCCCTGTCCCTACAAAGAAACCAACTCCCGAAGGGAACCAGGTCCCCCTAAGGAACCCGAGGAAGGGAAGAAGTCCGCAAGGTCTAAAAGGACCACAGCAGGAACAAGTCCAAGGACAATTCCAGAGCCTCAGAAGGCCAAACTGCTCAAACAACGGTAAAGAGGCGCTAAGCCCTCAATCCTCCCCAGAGAGGAAGAAACTCTAGGCCCCAAGGAAATTGGAGCAAAGAGAGTGACGCAGTGGAACTCCACTGACCCAGTCACCAGATTGAGTGCTGAATAAGGACTGACACAATCCTTCCAGCCCTACGGATCCTTTTAGAGTGTTTAGCTGAACTTGTAAAGAAAAACAAGACGACACACAAATAATAAAAGTGAGCACTCAGCGCCCCACCGGTCCAGCCAGGCAGACCAGGCGCCACGTATCTGAACAAGCCACAGGACAGAAGATCTGAATCCCAGCAGGACCAGCCGCAGCTGGGGTCATAACTGTCAAGTTGGCTAAATCCTCCCTCAGAGGGGAAGGTAAAACAGACAAACATAGGACTAACGTGTCCCTTAACAAGCTTTCGAAGAAGCAACCAGAGAGAATCGATCCCAGAAGTTCCTGAAGGAAACACATAATCAAAATTAAAAGACATCCTAACCTCCAATCCTTCAGCATATGTGACACAGCCCTCTCATTCCTACCTGTCAAACCGTACCTTTAGTGTAGTCTTCTCTGGGGCCTCCTCTGCCCCGTCACCACTTTCTGTCGGAGTACCGCAAGGCTCTGTCCTCGGTCCCATTCTCTTCTCAATCTACACGTCATCACTAGGTTCCCTAATAAAGTCCCACGGTTTACAATATCATTTGTATGCTGATGACACCCAAATCTACTTCTCTGCACCAGACCTTTCTCCTTCCTTGCTAACCCGTGTCACTAACTGTCTTTCTCACATCTCCAACTGGATGTCCTCTCACTACCTCAAGCTAAATCTCTCCAAAACTGAGCTCCTTATTTTTCCCCTTCTTCTAAACTCTCCACCCCCAATCTCTCTATAACTGTCGACAACTCCATCATTACCCCTACCCCGCATGCCCAATGTCTCGGGGTCACATTTGACTCAGATCTTTCTTTCACTCCTCACATTCAGTCATTGGCTAAAGCCTGCCGCTTCCACCTTAAAAACATCTCTAAAATAAGACACTTCCTTACACAAGACACAACTAAGATTTTAATCCACTCTCTCATTCACTCCCGCCTCGATTACTGCAACTCTGTCCTCTCTGGTCTCCCCACCTACCGCCTAGCTCCTTTACAATCCATAATGAATGCCTCTGCCAGACTCATCTTCCTTACACGTCGCTCTTCATCTGCTGCACCTCTCTGCCAATCTCTTCACTGGCTTCCTCTTGCCTCATTCTGACATACAAAGCCCTCAACTGCACTGCTCCCCCCTATATCTCAGACCTTGTCTCCAGATACTCTCCCTCCTGTCCCCTTCGCTCTGCTCTCGACCTCCAACTCTCCTCCTCTCTTGTCACTTCATCACACTCCTGTTTACAGGACTTCTCCAGACTGGCTCCCAACTTGTGGAACTCTCTGCCTCGCTCCACAAGACTCTCTTCTAGTTTCAAAAGCTTCAAGTGCTCCCTAAAGACTCTACTGTTCAGGGATCCATACAACCTAAGCTAACCTTTCTTTATACCAGTTCCTCTCCTCCATTGCTATCCCCTGAACCCCCATAGCATGTAAGCCTAAGAGTCCAGCTGTTTGTTGATCACCTTCTTAAGAGCTGACTACAACAGTGCAACTCTTGGCAGGGCCCTCTACCCATTTGATCCCTATAACTGTTTTGTTGTACTCCGCCTTTGTTAATAGCGCTGCGGAATCTGTTGGCGCTCTACAAATAACCGATAATAATAATAACCAGTTAAAGAAAATATGAGGCAACCCGTTGGTTAACGCCCAGGAAGAAAAAAGGCATACCCACAGGACCAGCCAAAACGGAACCCTGATCTTCCAAAAAAAACCTGGGAAAGATCTCAATAAGCAGACAATTTGGAAATTACGTCATCCCCTCATGTCTAATGAGGTGAGCCATTTGAAGTAGAAAACTGCGGATTCCCGTATCCGTTAAGGAAATGATCTTCCAATAACTCAAAAACGTGTCTGAGTAAAACGCGAAGATGCACTATTCTGTAACGAAAGGCACAACACTCAAGGACAGCTACACCAGCGGCGAACTGTATAGGCCCACCCAAGGTCAATAGGCCCGGGACAAACGGGCACAAACGCAAATAAACGTCTGGACTTTGCAGACGCATAATCGCCAAAAATATGTGAAAGTGAAAACGAGCTGCAACTTCTGGGGGGAACAAGCCGCCCTGTAAGGAGGGATAAACTGGGTTACCCGCATGTGTAGTAGTAGAGAGCGGTAGGGAACTCGCCTCTTGGAGGACAGAACCCCCAGAGGCGGATGGCTCAGCAGACCCCTGATTCCCCGAGCCTGTGGAACAGGGCGCTCTATTACGGCATATCAAACATAACTGATTGACCTGTGTCAACGGGGCGAATTCGCATTCTTCACAAGTCGAAGAATCTGAAATTTGAACAGTCTCAGCATCAGAATCCTACATAACTAGATAGAGAATATACTAATATGGACTAAGAAAAAACTTAAACGGCACCTGACACCCCCAATGGCTGGGGCACTCACCACCTCCTAGAACCAGACACAAGCAGACTCTAATTTTTCAGTCACCACACGATCAGGAATGCAGAAATGGAAGACCGTACAGTCCAAAAAAAGCAAGCCCAACGATAAGGTTGCGTCACTTCTAAAGGTCTTTATGTTCTAAGCCAAGAGCCCAGTTAACACTACACATAAGCAGATTGAATCACATAACAAACATGATTAAAAAAAACCTGTTCAATAATCCCCCTCGGGAGATATTAACCCTCGATTCCAAGATACCAATGGAGCCTCACTGAGGCCCTAAAAATATACTTAATAAGTCCCGCAAGATAGTTCCTTACGGGAAATATTAATAAGTTACAATACATTCTGATGAAGTAAAATGAAACGATCTTACCGGAATCTACGCCGTGGAACAGGAACACGGCCCTTCAAGTGTGACGAATAGTAGCAGTGCCTCCGCCATGGACTTGAGAGAAAAAGGCATGCAGCAAAGCGAAGTTCGACAACGCTGATTGCTTGTGGAGCTGTTAATATGAGTCGGGATGGTTTTGCAGAAAGACTCTCCCTGCATCTCCGGACTCTAACTTTCATCCAGGCTCTAACTGAGAGACTGATAGGATTACTTAAAACTCCCGTCCAATGTCGAAGAGTACTACCCTCCATAAGAGACAAAACTAACTTCTGACATTTCTCTGCCAACCTCCTGGGACAAAAGGCAAAAAATGACTGGGAGATGAGGGAAGTGGGAGGAGTATTTAAGCATTTGGCTGAGGTGTATTTGCCTCCTCCTGGTGGCCAAGTTCTTATTTCCCAAAAGTAATGAATGCAGCTGTGGACTCTTTCCATTTATGAAGAAAACAGTGAAATGTTCTTAATTTCTGCTTATTTCAGACAGGTTACCTACTACAAATATTTATCCACAACAGATTTTGATGATAGAGCTTAGAAAAATAAAATGACATACTATTATTTATTTATTAAGTCAGGAGTAAACAAATACACTTTTTTCACATTTTATGCAGTATTTTTTAAATCTGATGATACATACACATATACTAATGGTATATTTTGAATCTGCTGAAAAAAAAAACAATAAATAGTTTGTATAGTTTATTCACACAAACTTTACTTCTAAAAGTGTTTAAACGTGAACTGCAACAAAAAGTCTCAAAACCAGCTTAGCACACAGGTGGGAAATGGCTTAGCAACCAAAGGAATTGTATGTTCTATGTGAATCATGAAATAATTTTTTTTTATGTCTCTTAAAAACCTCTTTTTGCTACTGCTTGCTGTATTTCCTCACAAGACAGAGGAGACCTTGCAGCTTTTTTATTTTCCTGTGTGTATAAATATAATTTCTTCACATTATTTACTTGAAACTTCTTATTTTTCTTTTTTTGACCCATCAGCACATACACTGGTTCTGTAGATTTTCCAATGTGATGTAATTACACCGGTTCTAAGGCTGCTGGCTTTGATCTGCCAGATAAACTCTTATTCCAGACTAGAATATGATTATTACATATCAGCCATTGACAGCACAACACAGGAGATAGGTACCTAAATCACAGAATACTATGACCATTGCCATGCCTGTTTATAGGTACCTAATCACAGAAGACTATGACCATTTGCCATGCCTGTTTATAGGTACCTAATCACAGAATACTATGACCATTGCCATGCCTGTTTATAGGTACCTAATCACAGAATACTATGAACATTTGCCATGCCTGTTTATAGGTACCTAATCACAGAAGACTATGAACATTTGCCATGCCTGTTTATAGGTACCTAATCACAGAAGACTATGACCATTTGCCATGCCTGTTTGCAAGTCCAGGAAACTACAACATCTTGAACATATTATTCAGTGGAAAAGAAAAGATCAAGTCCCAGTTTAAAACTCTGCACTTGTCTACCTTCTAAAGATGTGTCTGTTCTCCAGATTTAGAAGCAACTGAGGTGTCATGGAATACGTCATGGTTGTAGCACTTTGTGTACACTTATGAAACTGTCACTAAATCAGGGCATGGTTTAAGGTAAAGAAAATGAAAGAAATATGGTAGCCAGAACTTTGAAATAGCATGTCAATGGGCAGTCAGACCATTTCGGTTTACTTCAGCTGGTAAGGGCTATTTGAAGAGTGCATATGGAACCGTGGCATATAAAATAAATGCTCTAACAAGAAACAAGAGTGTTAAATAGCTGACATTAGCAAGTTCTCTATTGTAAAAATAAACAAAAATGATCACCGCTAGGTAACCTCAGGAAATACACGCCTTGGGCACTAAATGTATAACATTGCTTTAAATAGATGTGCACACCGCTAAACCAACCTAGGCAGCCTGTCATGGAAAGGAAATAAGTATTAACAAAGGATACTAAAAGAAAGAGGTACATTTGATAATAGAAGTAAAATAGAAAGTATTTTTTTTATTTTATCATAAAACTTTAATACGACTTCCACTACCCTTTAAAGGGACACACAAAATTACTTTCATGATTCAGATAAAACATATTGTTTTAAACAACTTTCTAATGTACTTTGTTTCCTTGTTATCCTTTGTTGAAAAGCAGGAGGGCAAGTTCAAGAGTGTGCATGTGTTTGCAGCACTATATGGCATCAGTTTTGTAAAAATATCATACATCAGCATGCACACTAGATGGCAGCACTATTTCCTGTCATGCAGTGCTCCAAATGTGCATGCTACCTATCTAGATATCTCTTCAACAAAGAATAACATGAGAATGAAACATATTTGATAATATAAGTAAATGGCAAACTTTAAAATTGTATTCACTTTCTGAATCAGGAAGAAAAAATTAGTGTTTCATGTCCCTTTAAGGAAAAAGGCCTCCCTCCATTGGCTTGACACGCCCCCCTCCACCATCTTGATTTTGTCAAAAGGGGGAGGTTGCAGAACGCCTTATAAAAGTAGGACATTCCATGCCGTCCTTCTGCGTTAAAGCCCACCGTTGTTAGGACAGCATGAAACGTCCTAACGTTGTGAAGAAGTTAAATTGTCAAACAAGAAGAATTCCTAACTTTTCATCTAAGAAACATGATTTCAAGTGATGATTGACTGATGATGATTACCCAGATCATAAAAATAGCATAACTGATAAACTATGTTCAGAAAATCATTTCAATTTTCAATTAGCACAAATTTAATTTTCAAAAATAGCTTTTCAGTATAAATATTGATCATGAGGCATTTAAAGTGAATGTAAATTTTGATGCGAAAGTGCCCGTTTTTTAAAACTTTGATTAAAAACAGGGGCACTTTAATTCATCAAAATTTACATTTCACTCCTGTTGTGACAAAAATACTTACCTTTTAAACGTCACAGCAGCTCCAGCTTCCTCCGGTCTCACAAGCCATTTCTGATGTCAGAAATGATTGATAGGTCATCCTCCAATCACAGCTTCCCCCCTGGGGGATTCAGTGTCTGATTCACTGCTGTGATTGGAGGGAGCCGGATGCCTCATTTTAGATCCAGGAAGAGGCTTTGAAACGGGTGGAGGAAGCTGGAGCTGCTGTGAAGATTAAAAGGTAAGTTTTTTTTCACAACAGGAGTGAAATGAAAATTTTGATGAATTAAAGTGCCCCTGTTTTTAATCAAAGTTTTAAAAACCGGGCACTTTAGCATCAAAATTTACATTCACTTTAAATGGTCACTTTTTCTAATTTAAATGTAACCTTATGTATATTCTTTTCTAAAACAAATAAAATATAAAAAAAGGACTGAACCTAAAATGAAATGTACCCATTTTCTGAAGCCATATTGACTTGAGGCATGAATTAGCATATTACAACTAGATAAAAACAGAATTTATGTTTACCTGATAAATTACTTTCTCCAACGGTGTGTCCGGTCCACGGCGTCATCCTTACTTGTGGGATATTCTCCTCCCCAACAGGAAATGGCAAAGAGCCCAGCAAAGCTGGTCACATGATCCCTCCTAGGCTCCGCCTACCCCAGTCATTCGACCGACGTTAAGGAGGAATATTTGCATAGGAGAAACCATATGGTACCGTGGTGACTGTAGTTAAAGAAAATAAATCATCAGACCTGATTAAAAAAACCAGGGCGGGCCGTGGACCGGACACACCGTTGGAGAAAGTAATTTATCAGGTAAACATAAATTCTGTTTTCTCCAACATAGGTGTGTCCGGTCCACGGCGTCATCCTTACTTGTGGGAACCAATACCAAAGCTTTAGGACACGGATGAAGGGAGGGAGCAAATCAGGTCACCTAAATGGAAGGCACCACGGCTTGCAAAACCTTTCTCCCAAAAATAGCCTCAGAAGAAGCAAAAGTATCAAACTTGTAAAATTTGGTAAAAGTGTGCAGTGAAGACCAAGTCGCTGCCCTACATATCTGATCAACAGAAGCCTCGTTCTTGAAGGCCCATGTGGAAGCCACAGCCCTAGTGGAATGAGCTGTGATTCTTTCAGGAGGCTGCCGTCCGGCAGTCTCGTAAGCCAATCTGATGATGCTTTTAATCCAAAAAGAGAGAGAGGTAGAAGTTGCTTTTTGACCTCTCCTCTTACCAGAATAAACAACAAACAAGGAAGATGTTTGTCTAAAATCCTTTGTAGCATCTAAATAGAATTTTAGAGCGCGAACAACATCCAAATTGTGCAACAAACGTTCCTTCTTTGAAACTGGTTTCGGACACAGAGAAGGTACGATAATCTCCTGGTTAATGTTTTTGTTAGAAACAACTTTTGGAAGAAAACCAGGTTTAGTACGTAAAACCACCTTATCTGCATGGAACACCAGATAAGGAGGAGAACACTGCAGAGCAGATAATTCTGAAACTCTTCTGGCAGAAGAGATTGCAACCAAAAACAAAACTTTCCAAGATAATAACTTAATATCAACGGAATGTAAGGGTTCAAACGGAACCCCCTGAAGAACTGAAAGAACTAAATTGAGACTCCAAGGAGGAGTCAAAGGTTTGTAAACAGGCTTAATTCTAACCAGAGCCTGAACAAAGGCTTGAACATCTGGCACAGCTGCCAGCTTTTTGTGAAGAAACACAGACAAGGCAGAAATCTGTCCCTTCAGGGAACTTGCAGATAATCCTTTTTCCAATCCTTCTTGAAGGAAGGATAGAATCTTAGGAATCTTAACCTTGTCCCAAGGGAATCCTTTAGATTCACACCAACAGATATATTTTTTCCAAATTTTGTGGTAAATCTTTCTAGTTACAGGCTTTCTGGCCTGAACAAGAGTATCGATAACAGAATCTGAGAACCCTCGCTTCGATAAGATCAAGCGTTCAATCTCCAAGCAGTCAGCTGGAGTGAAACCAGGTTCGGATGTTCGAACGGACCCCGAACAAGAAGGTCTCGTCTCAAAGGTAGCTTCCAAGGTGGAGCCGATGACATATTCACCAGATCTGCATACCAAGTCCTGCGTGGCCACGCAGGAGCTATCAAGATCACCGACGCCCTCTCCTGATTGATCCTGGCTACCAGCCTGGGGATGAGAGGGAACGGCGGGAACACATAAGCTAGTTTGAAGGTCCAAGGTGCCACTAGTGCATCCACTAGAGCCGCCTTGGGATCCCTGGATCTGGACCCGTAGCAAGGAACTTTGAAGTTCTGACGAGAGGCCATCAGATCCATGTCTGGAATGCCCCACAGCTGAGTGACTTGGGCAAAGATTTCCGGATGGAGTTCCCACTCCCCCGGATGCAATGTCTGACGACTCAGAAAATCCGCTTCCCAATTTTCCACTCCTGGGATGTGGATAGCGGACAGGTGGCAGGAGTGAGACTCCGCCCATAGAATGATTTTGGTCACTTCTTCCATCGCTAGGGAACTCCTTGTTCCCCCCTGATGGTTGATGTACGCAACAGTTGTCATGTTGTCTGATTGAAACCGTATGAACTTGGCCCTCGCTAGCTGAGGCCAAGCCTTGAGAGCATTGAATATCGCTCTCAGTTCCAGAATATTGATCGGTAGAAGAGATTCTTCCCGAGACCAAAGACCCTGAGCTTTCAGGGATCCCCAGACCGCGCCCCAGCCCATCAGACTGGCGTCGGTCGTGACAATGACCCACTCTGGTCTGCGGAATGTCATCCCTTGTGACAGGTTGTCCAGGGACAGCCACCAACGGAGTGAGTCTCTGGTCTTCTGATTTACTTGTATCTTCGGAGACAAGTCTGTATAATCCCCATTCCACTGACTGAGCATGCACAGTTGTAATGGTCTTAGATGAATGCGCGCAAAAGGAACTATGTCCATAGCCGCTACCATCAACCCGATCACTTCCATGCACTGAGCTATGGAAGGAAGAGGAACGGAATGAAGTATCCGACAAGAGTCCAGAAGCTTTGATTTTCTGGCCTCTGTCAGAAATATCCTCATTTCTAAGGAGTCTATTATCGTTCCCAAGAAGGGAACCCTTGTTGACGGAGATAGAGAACTCTTTTCCACGTTCACTTTCCATCCGTGAGATCTGAGAAAGGCCAGGACAATGTCCGTGTGAGCCTTTGCTTGAGGAAGGGACGACGCTTGAATCAGAATGTCGTCCAAGTAAGGTACTACAGCAATGCCCCTTGGTCTTAGCACAGCTAGAAGGGACCCTAGTACCTTTGTGAAAATCCTTGGAGCAGTGGCTAATCCGAAAGGAAGCGCCACAAACTGGTAATGCTTGTCCAGGAATGCGAACCTTAGGAACCGATGATGTTCCTTGTGGATAGGAATATGTAGATACGCATCCTTTAAATCCACCGTGGTCATGAATTGACCTTCCTGGATGGAAGGAATAATAGTTCGAATGGTTTCCATCTTGAACGATGGAACCTTGAGAAACTTGTTTAAGATCTTGAGATCTAAGATTGGTCTGAACGTTCCCTCTTTTTTGGGAACTATGAACAGATTGGAGTAGAACCCCATCCCTTGTTCTCTTAATGGAACAGGATGAATCACTCCCATTTTTAACAGGTCTTCTACACAATGTAAGAATGCCTGTCTTTTTATGTGGTCTGAAGACAACTGAGACCTGTGGAACCTCCCCCTTGGGGGAAGTCCCTTGAATTCCAGAAGATAACCTTGGGAGACTATTTCTAGCGCCCAAGGATCCAGAACATCTCTTGCCCAAGCCTGAGCGAAGAGAGAGAGTCTGCCCCCCACCAGATCCGGTCCCGGATCGGGGGCCAACATTTCATGCAGTCTTGGTAGCAGTGGCAGGTTTCTTGGCCTGCTTTCCCTTGTTCCAGCCTTGCATTGGTCTCCAAGCTGGCTTGGCTTGAGAAGTATTACCCTCTTGCTTAGAGGACGTAGCACCTCGGGCTGGTCCGTTTCAACGAAAGGGACGAAAATTAGGTTTATTTTTTGCCTTGAAAGGCCGATCCTGAGGAAGGGCGTGGCCCTTACCCCCAGTGATATCAGAGATAATCTCTTTCAAGTCAGGGCCAAACAGCGTTTTCCCCTTGAAAGGAATGTTAAGTAGCTTGTTCTTGGAAGACGCATCAGCCGACCAAGATTTCAACCAAAGCGCTCTGCGCGCCACAATAGCAAACCCAGAATTCTTAGCCGCTAACCTAGCCAATTGCAAAGTGGCGTCTAGGGTGAAAGAATTAGCCAATTTGAGAGCATTGATTCTGTCCATAATCTCCTCATAAGGAGGAGAATCACTATCGACCGCCTTTATCAGCTCATCGAACCAGAAACATGCGGCTGTAGCGACAGGGACAATGCATGCAATTGGTTGTAGAAGGTAACCCTGCTGAACAAACATCTTTTTAAGCAAACCTTCTAATTTTTTATCCATAGGATCTTTGAAAGCACAACTATCCTCTATGGGTATAGTGGTGCGTTTGTTTAAAGTGGAAACCGCTCCCTCGACCTTGGGGACTGTCTGCCATAAGTCCTTTCTGGGGTCGACCAAAGGAAACAATTTTTTAAATATGGGGGGAGGGACGAAAGGAATACCGGGCCTTTCCCATTCTTTATTAACAATGTCCGCCACCCGCTTGGGTATAGGAAAAGCTTCTGGGAGCCCCGGCACCTCTAGGAACTTGTCCATTTTACATAGCTTCTCTGGGATGACCAACTTGTCACAATCATCCAGAGTGGATAATACCTCCTTAAGCAGAATGCGGAGATGTTCCAACTTAAATTTAAATGCAATCACATCAGGTTCAGCCTGTTGAGAAATGTTCCCTGAATCAGTAATTTCTCCCTCAGACAAAACCTCCCTGGCCCCATCAGACAGGGTTAGGGGCCCTTCAGAGATATTAGTATCAGCGTTGCCATGCTCTTCAGTATCTAAAACAGAGCAGCCGCGCTTACGCTGACAAGTGTTCATTTGGGCTAAAATGTTTTTGACAGAATTATCCATTACAGCCGTTAATTGTTGCATAGTAAGGAGTATTGGCGCGCTAGATGTACTAGGGGCCTCCTGAGTGGGCAAGACTCGTGTAGACGAAGGAGGGAATGATGCAGTACCATGCTTACTCCCCTCACTTGAGGAATCATCTTGGGCATCATTGTCATTATCACATAAATCACATTTATTTAAATGAATAGGAATTCTGGCTTCCCCACATTCAGAACACAGTCTATCTGGTAGTTCAGACATGTTAAACAGGCATAAACTTGATAACAAAAGTACAAAAAACGTTTTAAAATAAAACCGTTACTGTCACTTTA
Organism: Bombina bombina; assembly: GCF_027579735.1. Lineage (NCBI taxonomy): Eukaryota > Metazoa > Chordata > Amphibia > Anura > Bombinatoridae > Bombina > Bombina bombina. Next base: position 435,202,814 of record NC_069502.1, on the reverse strand, counting down.
AATTTTAAACTGAACACACTTTATTACTGCAATTGCGAAAAAACATGAAGGAATTGTACAAAATTCACCAAATTTTCACCACAGTGTCTTAAAGCCTTAAAAGTATTGCACACCAAATTTGGAAGCTTTAACCCTTAAAATAACGGAACCGGAGCCGTTTTAAACTTTAACCCCTTTACAGTCCCTGGTATCTGCTTTGCTGAGACCCCACCAAGCCCAAAGGGGAATACGATACCAAATGACGCCTTCAGAAAGTCTTTTCTAAGTATCAGAGCTCCACACACATGCGACTGCATGCCATGCCTCAAAAACAAGTGCGCCACACCGGCGCGAAAATGAGGCTCTGCTTATGCTTTGGGAAAGCCCCTAAGGAATAAGGTGCCTAATACAGTGCCTGCCGATTATTCTTATATCAAAATACCCAGATAAAATGATTCCTCAAGGCTAAATATGTGTTAATAATGAATCGATTTAGCCCAGAAAAGTCTACAGTCTTAATAAGCCCTTGTGAAGCCCTTATTTATGATCGTAATAAACATGGCTTACCGGATCCCATAGGGAAAATGACAGCTTCCAGCATTACATCGTCTTGTTAGAATGTGTCATACCTCAAGCAGCAAGAGACTGCATACTGTTCCCCCAACTGAAGTTAGTAGCTCTCAACAGTCCTGTGTGGAACAGCCATGGATTTTAGTTACGGTTGCTAAAATCATTTTCCTCATACAAACAGAAATCTTCATCTCTTTTCTGTTTCTGAGTAAATAGTACATACCAGCACTATTTAAAAATAACAAACTCTTGATTGAATAATAAAAACTACAGTTAAACACTAAAAAACTCTAAGCCATCTCCGTGGAGATGTTGCCTGTACAACGGCAAAGAGAATGACTGGGGTAGGCGGAGCCTAGGAGGGATCATGTGACCAGCTTTGCTGGGCTCTTTGCCATTTCCTGTTGGGGAGGAGAATATCCCACAAGTAAGGATGACGCCGTGGACCGGACACACCTATGTTGGAGAAAAATATATGAGTGAAAACAAAACAAAAATCACCACAAACTGAAGATTATTCTGCTCTTGAACACGTATTTCTTATGTTTCTATACTAGTAGCATGCGTAAGTGCAGAATGATTTTTTTTTTAATTTTATAAATCAAAGGAGAGTGCCAAAGGGAGAAGAATATGTCTCAATCTGAAACCATGTCATCTTTAGTAAAACACAGGTATGTTTAGGTATCAGTCTTCTTCAGGAATAATGTACATTTTGTGACAGTTACAAATACAAAAGCACAGTCATATGTACAGGATAACATTTTAATATAGAACTAATAGGGTACTTTGTTGACTATTGTGGTGTAATTACATGGTCTGACAACCAGTACTATCAATCAAAATAAAATAAAAGTGGATATATTCTGATCAATTACACTTTTATAATAGTGCTTATGTTGGACTTTATCCCTCCTATTATACCTGCAAGGAACAATACATTAGTACCTTTTCACCAATAACGATTCTCATAGATCCCTAGACCCCTTAATACTCACAATTGTGTGACGAGGAACCTTAATAGGCACCATGCCTTCGTCTGTTGTTCCATTGGGTCCTGTAACATCTTTCCTTCTCTTACGGGAGTTGAGTTTCGGCACATTTTGAACCTCCATCTCCTCAGTGTGTTAGTAGACTGTATGTGGGCAAGACCTGGGAGTAACTAAATAAAATAATATTGCATTTACAGATGTAAAATGTTTGTCTGCTCATTATATAAATACAAGATCATACAAAGGATATATAGGACCTTTTACACAGAAGCTGACTGATTCTGTGCCTCTTCAGCATGTTTTTACATGTGTTAATGTGGCAAAAACACAAGACGGCTTATGAGAAACATATCAAGTATCAATTTCACAAACACCTGGGCATATAAATATAGCAGGCTCGAAAGGACAGTGGCCATCTGTCACTTCTCTGCTATGTACCCAGGGTGTTGCAGTCAGAACAGTTTGAAGTGAGGATCTACTTTCATATTTGTGTGAACAGAAGTCAGGGGTTTTACGTTAACAAGAATTAAACTGTGTGTTTGTGTGTTGGGGGTCTGATATTCTGTGATTTTATCATCTGGAACAATCATGTAATCACTAATAAGATACAAAATCTTAAACTACTTCCTCATTTGTCTTTTTCATAGTGAAGACAAATGGTCTATTTTAAGCACTTGAATATAATAAAATGTTTTTCAGTAAAACCCCATTAAAATAGCATTAGCATGCAATCCCTTAACTTCAGAGTTTTTGCTGTAACAATTGTATTTCCTGGATATAATTCATAAAACTGCTGACTTTTTTTAGCACAAACAGAAATTTAAAAGTGACATAAAACTCAAAATTGGGTGCAAGTAAATTACTTTTCCCAGCATACTAGTGATAAAAAAATGCTTCTAGTAAAAGTTATAGTTTTCATGATAATTTTACCTTGCATACATATGTAGGTTTCAGGGGTGAGAATTATTCTTGATTTCTTAGAACTGGAATCAATGGAAAGCAAAGAGTAAAATCTTTGCAAACTGTAGTTAAATCAGCTTGTGGGTTATCCAATTTACAAAAAGATAAAGCCATGAATTAGTGGTGCGGTACAAATAAACATCTCTTTCATTGTCATGGCTGGACCTGCATCTTCTAGGTATGGATACATGACCATATACTGAGTATGCAAAGTTGTTTCATTACTAGGGATACAAATTCTAGCTCTCAATTCACTGGCAGCATACAGTGTATCATGCCATTGTTAAAAACCTACAACACACAGTACAGTACAGTGTCATCTAATATCTCCTTTCTTTAACTAGTGGATCTAAGAGCTGTATAGATATGTGGTATTTACTAGTGACAGCCTATTTAACTGTCTAATAATTATTTAACTGTTTATACAGAGGTTTGGTTTGGAATGTGGTTGGCAGTAATATCAAGTGTGGTAAAAAGGAGGGTATATAGCAGAGACAACAACAGGTTGCTTTATCTCAACCACATTTCCGGCCACATATCCTGTACCATGTCTTTGAACTACAGATATATTGGAGATATCTTAATAAGATTTTTGCCACCTTAAGAAGTGTGCAAACTAGAATTTCTGCTAGTCCTTTCAAAGAGAAGTGAGGAAACTTGCATTGTACCTAAAGTCGGAAAAACGGCTTGAATATGTTTATCAGATTAGCAAGCTTCCTCTTACATAAAAACAGTTAACCACAATTGTGTTTACGTGGTTAATCTAAATTAGATTATGATATGCTGTACATTAAACAGTTCAACTGAAACATAGTTATGTAATGTCAAATAGAATATAGGTTCTACATTCCATTAATAATATGAATAATCCTCAAAAAATATTTCTATATGAGGTATAAAAAAAAATATATATTAGCTTTTTACTTTAATATGTCAAAACAAACAGAATGGGTCATAACAGTGATTTATGGGCAGGGCCCTTTACAATTCATGCAAATGCCTTAATTATTGTACTCTGCAATTTAATACTCAATATCATAGCACTGCATAATATATTGGTCCTTTATAAATGACTGATAGTAATAGTAACAGGCAGATAGCTAGATCTGCTCTATTATATGTCCTAATAGTCTGATTTTATGGATTCTATTACTGCTTTGTCGATTTTTAATCAGGGTTGAGAGATATCTGGCCGATCTTCCATAGTTCCCGCGGTATTTTGCTCTTGATTTTAAATCTTCTTGTAGAGTCTTATGTTTGAAAAAAAAAAAGGAAAGGGATTTATTTATTAGAGTATTTGTTCCAAGCTAATTTAACACGATTTTTTATATAAAACTCATAGGCATTTCTGACTTGGTTCGTTAGCTGAGTTTCTCTGGCCTTGCTTTTCCTTATCCATTTACATAAATATGCTCTTATTTCTCCCCTAATAAAGGCCTTAAATGCTTCCCAGAAAATTTCAGGTTTGACCACATATGCATCGTTATTATACTTATACTCGTTTCATTTATTTATCAACCAATTGGTAAACTGTAGGTTATTTATTAAATAGGAGAAAAAAGACAGCCTAGAAAAATTAGGGCCAGAATCTGGTCCAATCTTTATCAACAATGAAATAACCTCGTGGTCTGTAATGACGATATCCTTAATATCTGCCCTAGCCATACATCTGTTAGCCTTAAATCCGTCCTAAAATTAGAAAGAATCCTATTTTTCCCTTGTTCGCATTTATTTGTGCATTTGAACCTATCCAGTCGGGGGCCTTGGCGCTATATTGAAGTCTCCACCCATTACAATTTTCTGGTTACTCAAATACATCAGTTTAGACTTCAAATTATCCCAAAATAATCTATCTGGTTTATTAGGACCATATATATTGCATAGTACAATTTTTACTTCATGGATTAATACCTCTAAAATAAGATATCTCCCGTTCTGATCTATATCTTGGGAGAGGATATCGCACTACAAGCTCTTATTAATTAAGATCGCTACTCCCCTTTTCCGCCCACAGTATGGTGAACTTATTATGTTTCCCACCCATTTAGATTTTAATTTTAATGCTTCCTCAGGTTTTAAGTGCATCTCTTGCTCTTGTGGGTTAAGGGAATTTAGATATTTTATTATTGACTTTTTTTGATAGGTGATGTTATCCCCCCCACGTTCCAGGATAAAAAATTAAGTTTATGTATATTCATTTTGCAAAACTAAAATAAAAGTAAAACCTGAGAGCATAACTTCGCCAAGAGTTAGGTGGGAGGGAAGCATGGTGGAGGGGTGAGAGAAAGAAGAGGAGCGGAAAAAAACCCAAACTCACGCATATACCATTCATAAGCTCCAGAAACCATTCCGATTTCTTATCAACATAGGCCAAGAATAGTAGTTCTAAAGAACACAAACTGCTTACGACAAACTGTTTAGACACACTATATTCTAGACTTTGGTGCTCCTCTAAACAATCTACTATAACCCAGAGATTAACAAATGTGTTCAAAAGCCAGGAGCTAGCAATTATTGGGGGGGCTACATGATGATTTTATAATTTTTTTATATACAGAAAAAAACAGTGATTTAACCCAGTGGCTACACAGAGCACAGGGTAATTAAAAGAGCAACTCACTACAATTAATTTCAAAGGCAAAAATGTATAGATTAAATCATTGCTGCTCACCACACTTGCAGAAGTGATTTAACCAACTGATTGCTAGTAATAAATGTAAAAACATAATTTATGCTTACCTGATAAATTCCTTTCTTCTGTTGTGTGATCAGTCCACGGGTCATCATTACTTCTGGGATATAACTCCTCCCCAACAGGAAATGCAAGAGGATTCACCCAGCAGAGCTGCACATAGCTCCTCCCCTCTACGTCAGTCCCAGTCATTCGACCAAGAATCAACGAGAAAGGAGTAACCAAGGGTGAAGTGGTGACTGGAGTATAATTTTAAAAAATATTTACCTGCCTTAAAAACAGGGCGGGCCGTGGACTGATCACACAACAGAAGAAAGGAATTTATCAGGTAAGCATAAATTATGTTTTCTTCTGTTATGTGTGATCAGTCCACGGGTCATCATTACTTCTGGGATACCAATACCAAAGCAAAAGTACACGGATGACGGGAGGGATAGGCAGGCTCATTATACAGAAGGAACCACTGCCTGAAGAACCTTTCTCCCAAAAATAGCCTCCGAAGAAGCAAAAGTATCAAATTTGTAAAATTTGGAAAAAGTATGAAGCAAAGACCAAGTTGCAGCCTTGCAAATCTGTTCAACAGAGGCCTCATTCTTAAAGGCCCAAGTGGAAGCCACAGCTCTAGTGGAGTGGGCTGTAATTCTTTCAGGAGGCTGCTGTCCAGCAGTCTCATAGGCTAACCGTATTATGCTACGAAGCCAAAAAGAGAGGTAGCAGAAGCTTTTTGACCTCTCCTCTGTCCAGAATAAACGACAAACAGGGAAGAAGTTTGACGAAAATCTTTAGTTGCCTGCAAGTAGAACTTGAGGGCACGAACTACATCCAGATTGTGTAGAAGACGTTCCTTCTTTGAAGAAGGATTTGGACACAAGGATGGAACAACAATCTCTTGATTGATATTCCTGTTAGTAACTACCTTAGGTAAGAACCCAGGTTTAGTACGCAGAACTACCTTGTCTGAGTGAAAAATCAGATAAGGAGAATCACAATGTAATGCTGATAACTCAGAGACTCTTCGAGCCGAGGAAATAGCCATTAAAAACAGAACTTTCCAAGATAACAATTTCATATCAATGGAATGAAGGAGTTCAAACGGAACACCCTGTAAAACGTTAAGAACTAAGTTTAAACTCCATGGTGGAGCAACAGCTTTAAACACAGGCTTGATCCTAGCTAAAGCCTGACAAAAGGCCTGGACGTCTGGATTTTCTGACAGACGCCTGTGTAACAAGATGGACAGAGCTGAAATCTGTCCCTTTAATGAACTAGCCGATAAACCCTTTTCTAAGCCTTCTTGTAGAAAGGACAAGATCCTAGAGATCCTAACCTTACTCCAGGAGTAACGTTTGGATTCACACCAGTATAGGTATTTACGCCATATTTTATGGTAAATCTTTCTGGTAACAGGCTTCCTAGCCTGTATCAGGGTATCAATAACCGACTCAGAAAAACCACGTTTTGATAAAATCAAGCGTTCAATTTCCAAGCAGTCAGCTTCAGAGAAGTTAGATTTTGATGTTTGAACGGACCCTGTATCAGAAGGTCCTGTCTTAGAGGTAGAGACCAAGGCGGACAGGATGACATGTCCACTAGATCTGCATACCAAGTCCTGCGTGGCCATGCAGGTGCTATTAGAATCACTGATGCTCTCTCCTGTTTGATTTTGGCAATCAATCGAGGAAGCAGCGGGAAGGGTGGAAACACATAAGCCATCCCGAAGTTCCAAGGTGCTGTCAAAGCATCTATCAGAACCGCTCCCGGATCCCTGGATCTGGACCCGTAGTGAGGAAGCTTGGCGTTCTGGCGAGACGCCATGAGATCTATCTGTGGTTTGCCCCAACGTCGAAGTATTTGGGCAAACACCTCCGGATGAAGTTCCCACTCCCCCGGATGAAAAGTCTGGCGACTCAAGAAATCCGCCTCCCAGTTCTCCACTCCCGGGATGTGGATTGCTGACAGGTGGCAAGAGTGAGACTCTGCCCATCGAATTATCTTTGATACTTCCATCATTGCTAGGGAGCTTTTTGTCCCTCCCTGATGGTTGATGTAAGCTACAGTCGTGATATTGTCCGACTGAAACCTGATGAACCCCCGAGTTGTTAATTGGGGCCAAGCCAGAAGGGCATTGAGAACTGCTCTCAATTCCAGAATGTTTATTGGAAGGAGACTCTCCTCCTGATTCCATAATCCCTGAGCCTTCAGAGAATTCCAGACAGCGCCCCAACCTAGTAGGCTGGCGTCTGTTGTTACAATTGTCCAGTCTGGCCTGCTGAATGGCATCCCCCTGGACAGGTGTGGCCGATGAAGCCACCATAGAAGAGAATTTCTGGTCTCTTGATTCAGATTCAGAGTAGGGGACAAATCTGAGTAATCCCCATTCCACTGACTTAGCATGCATAATTGCAGCGGTCTGAGGTGTAGGCGTGCAAAAGGTACTATGTCCATTGCCGCTACCATTAAGCCGATCACCTCCATGCATTGAGCTACTGACGGGTGTTGAATGGAATGAAGGACACGGCATGCATCTTGAAGCTTTGTTAACCTGTCCTCTGTCAGGTAAATCTTCATTTCTACAGAATCTATAAGAGTCCCCAAGAATGGAACTCTTGTGAGAGGAAAAAGAGAACTCTTCTTTTCGTTCACTTTCCATCCATGCGACCTTAGAAATGCCAGAACTAACTCTGTATGAGACTTGGCAGTTTGAAAGCTTGAAGCTTGTATTAGAATGTCGTCTAGGTACGGAGCTACCGAAATCCCTCGCGGTCTTAGTACCGCCAGGAGGGCACCTAGAATCTTTGTGAAAATTCTTGGGGCCGTAGCCAATCCGAATGGAAGAGCTACAAACTGGTAGTGCCTGTCTAGGAAGGCAAACCGTAGATACCGGTGATGATCTTTGTGGATCGGTATGTGAAGGTAAGCATCTTTTAAATCCACTGTGGTCATGTACTGACCCTTTTGGATCATGGGCAAGATTGTCCGAATAGTTTCCATTTTGAACGATGGAACTCTTAGGAATTTGTTTAGAATCTTTAAATCTAAGATTGGTCTGAAAATTCCCTCTTTTTTGGGAACCACAAACAGGTTTGAGTAGAACCCTTGTCCTTGTTCCGACCGCGGAACCGGATGGATCACTCCCATTAATAACAGATCTTGTACACAGCGTAGAAACGCTTCTTTCTTTATCTGGTTTGTTGACAATCTTGACAGATGAAATCTCCCTCTTGGGGGAGATAATTTGAAGTCTAGAAGGTATCCCTGAGATATGATCTCTAGCGCCCAGGGATCCTGAACATCTCTTGCCCAGGCCTGGGCGAAGAGAGAAAGTCTGCCCCCCACTAGATCCGGTCCCGGATCGGGGGCTCTCGGTTCATGCTGTCTTTGGGGCAGCAGCAGGTTTCCTGGCCTGTTTGCCCTTGTTCCAGGACTGGTTGGGCTTCCAGCCTTGCCTGTAACGAGCAACAGCTCCTTCCTGTTTTGGTGCAGTGGAGGTTGATGCTGCTCCTGTTTTGAAATTCCGAAAGGGACGAAAATTAGACTGTCTAGCCTTAGCTTTGGCTTTGTCTTGAGGTAAGGCGTGGCCCTTACCTCCTGTAATGTCAGCGATAATTTCTTTCAAACCGGGCCCAAATAAGGACTGCCCCTTGAAAGGTATATTAAGTAATTTGGACTTAGAAGTAACATCAGCTGACCAGGATTTTAGCCACAGTGCCCTACGTGCCTGTATGGCGAATCCTGAGTTCTTAGCCGTAAGTTTGGTTAAATGTACTACGGCCTCCGAAATGAATGAATTAGCTAGTTTAAGGACTCTAAGCCTGTCCATAATGTCGTCTAGCGTAGATGAACTAAGGTTCTCTTCCAGAGACTCAATCCAAAATGCTGCCGCAGCCGTAATCGGCGCGATACATGCAAGGGGTTGCAAAATAAAACCTTGTTGAACAAACATTTTCTTAAGGTAACCCTCTAATTTTTTATCCATTGGATCTGAAAAGGCACAGCTATCCTCCACCGGGATAGTGGTACGCTTAGCTAGAGTAGAAACTGCTCCCTCCACCTTAGGGACCGTTTGCCATAAGTCCCGAGTGGTGGCGTCTATTGGAAACATCTTTCTAAATATTGGAGGGGGTGAGAACGGCACACCGGGTCTATCCCACTCCTTAGTAACAATTTCAGTTAATCTCTTAGGTATAGGAAAAACGTCAGTACTCGCCGGTACCGCAAAGTATTTATCCAACCTACATAGTTTCTCTGGTATTGCAACGGTGTTACAATCATTGAGAGCTGCTAAGACCTCCCCTAGTAATACACGGAGGTTCTCCAATTTAAATTTAAAATTTGAAATATCTGAATCCAATCTGTTTGGATCAGAACCGTCACCCACAGAATGAAGCTCTCCGTCCTCATGCTCTGCAAGCTGTGACGCAGTATCAGACATGGCCCTAGTATTGTCAGCGCACTCTGTTCTCACCCCAGAGTGATCACGCTTGCCTCTTAGTTCTGGTAATTTAGACAAAACTTCAGTCATAACAGTAGCCATATCTTGTAATGTTATCTGTAATGGCCGCCCAGATGTACTAGGCGCCATAATATCACGCACCTCCCGGGCGGGAGATGCAGGTACTGCCGCGTGAGGCGAGTTAGTCGGCATAACTCTCCCCTCGCAGATTGGTGAAATTTGTTCACATTGTACAGATTGACTTTTATTTAAAGTAGCATCAATACAGTTAGTACATAAATTTCTATTGGGCTCCACCTTGGCATTGGAACAAATGACACAGATATCTTCTGAGTCAGACATGTTTAACACACTAGCAATAACTTGCAACCTGGTTATAATCTTTTTTAGCAAAAACGTACTGTGCCTCAAAGAGGTACTTAAACGATTAAATGACAGTTGAGATAAAGAACTGAGAAACAGTTATAGCATCAACTTTAAAACAACACAACTTTTAGCAAAGGTTTTGTTCCCATTAGTAAGATAACATAACTAATTTGACATAAAAATTATTGAGTAACGTCTTTATCCACAGTCAATATAAAAAATTCTCACAGCTCTGCTGAGAGAATGTACCTCCCTTCAAGAAGTTTGAAGACCCCTGAGATCTGTCAGAGATGAACCGGATCATGCAGGAAAAATAATAATAGCTGACTGGAAATTGTTGATGCGTAGCAAAGAGCGCCAAAAACGGCCCCTCCCTCTCACACACAGCAGTGAAGAGAAACGAAACTGTCACAATTCAAAACAAACTACTGCCAAGTGGAAAATAAAGCCCAAACATTTATTTACTCAGTACCTCAGCAATGTAAACGATTCTACATTCCAGCAAAAACGTTTAACATGATATAATACTTATTAAAAAGATTAGTGACCTTTAACAGAGTAGTTCCGGTGAAGTACCATTCCCAGAATACTGAAGTGTATACATACATGTCATTATAACGGTATAGCAGGATTTTCTCATCAATTCCATTCAGAAAATAAAAAACTGCTACATACCTCAATGCAGATTCATCTGCCCCTGTCCCCTGATCTGAAGCTTTTACCTCCCTCAGATGGCCGAGAACAGCAATATGATCTTAACTACTCCGGTTAAAATCATAGTAAAAACTCTGGTAGATTCTTCCTCAAAGTCTGCCAGAGAAGTAATAACACGCTCCGGTGCTATTATAAAATAACAAACTTTTGATTGAAGTCATAAAAACTAAGTATAATCACCATAGTCCTCTCACACATCCTATCTAGTCGTTGGGTGCAAGAGAATGACTGGGACTGACGTAGAGGGGAGGAGCTATGTGCAGCTCTGCTGGGTGAATCCTCTTGCATTTCCTGTTGGGGAGGAGTTATATCCCAGAAGTAATGATGACCCGTGGACTGATCACACATAACAGAAGAAAGACAAAGCAATGATACATGTAAGTCAGGGGGCTACAAAACAAAATCTGCTCAGGTTCAATTATCTAAAAATGATCCTCCACAACTGCAAGATCCCTAGTTACATTTTTAAAGGCAGATTTTGCTATACTTCTCCATTGGGAGTTCCCTGCATTTCTGTATGTGAAAGAGAGACAACCTCAGTGCAATATAGCACTGTATAACATGACAGTTCTGCTGCATTTACACTTTGTGCTTTGAATTTTATATCACTTTACACTTCAGATTAACTTTTATCACATTTAAACGTTGCACTTTCAAATATGTATTTTATTTTGTACACAGCAGTGTATTTAGGATTGGGATTTTACAAATTCTGATTATGGCTTCACAGTTTCTGTGTAACTTTAACAAATCAGTCTTATACTTTGTACATGTATGTGCATCTTTTACAAATTACATTGCACTTTGCTTTTCTTCAATTTATAACAAAAAAAAATGTCAGCTTCAGTTTCCCAGAGAGCTTCATTAGTTTCTAAGGGCCAGATAATCCAACATTCTATAGTTTGGAGAGAGATTATAGTGCAGGCTTCACAAGTTCTGAATTTACTGAATTTTCGAAGTAAATGGGAGGAACTTGAAAGTCCTAGAGAGATGAGAGATGCCTTCCATAGAAAGTAATAAAGCTCTCTGGGATACAAAATTTCACATGGGAGAGAAAAGGTAAATGGCGAACACCTGGGGCTGATCTAAAGGCTCAGTATCAATTACATGCATCAATTACAAATGAAACTGACATGTTTTCACTACAATTTAACTCGCTTTTGTCAATATTTTAGTACATATTACTTTCTGTTAGTTAAAATAAGTATTGTGAATTCTGCATACAGCTGGTGAGATAATTCAGTGAGACCAGCTTGTGAAATATGCTTACAAAATGTCACAAGACTTGCGAGAGAGCTTCAGACATACCCTGGGAACTCCATTGTTCAGCCCAGGGAACTCCCCTGTCCCTCCCACTTTCTGAAAGGGTCAGTTTAAGTTTGCAATTGAGCCAACCTGAAATGTATAGTAATATAAAATAATTGCAACAAAACTTGTATATTATGCAGTGCTATACTGCCCTAGACTTGTCCTTCACAAACATAGAGAGATCTTGCAGTTCTGCAGAGTTCCACCCTTTTTCTTTTGAGTATTCGGTGAGTTCAACCACTGTGAAGTCTGAACTACAATTATCTCCAAGCTGGAGAATCCTTTGAATATCAAGGCTAGGATGAGCTGTGCTGCCTTTTAGCACCACATGCAGGTAGTTCCACGGAGGGATGTGTCTCCTTGTGGCAGCTGGCCATAAGTGGGCACTGCACCTCTTGCTTGCAATAGACGCTATGATGCTCGGGATTTGTCATGCTACGTCATAACCATAGGCCATAAACATTTCACCAAAATATGGCGATCATATTATTAATGGTTTGATTCCTGCTAAGAAAATTAGAAAACAAATAATCTGAATTCTATATTATCTAATAAATATGCAACTTACCTGTGTGTTATTTTGCTGTACAAAGGACAGTACTTCAGAGGCAGAGCTATCAACTCATGTGTCTGTAAAACAAGAAACACACACTGGTTGTGAGGCAACAGATATACCAGGAGTTAATCATCTGATGAAATCTACTTAAACTGAAAACTAAAGAATGAAACCTGTCAAATCATGTAACGCTACTGCTGCCATTTCACAAGCCTCATGGTTTGCTGCTCCAGTCCTGAGGTGTGCGCAGACAAGGAAGATGGCGGACTGGCAGTGCTCTATTCTCTGGCCTACTCAGTCTGCAGTGCAAAATGTATGCTTAAAAAATATTTTATTCAAATCGCAATATTAAATCAAAAAACTGTGATATTTTGCACAGCCCTACTCAAATGGTTATTTTACTTATTTATCATACAGAAGAAATATTGCATGCATTTCATAATTTCTCATTAACTCAGTCTTGTTCAAGCAGTAAATAACTGTAGCAACACTTGATTTTTATCACAACTGCAATACACCCACACTGCACAATACATTGTGCTAAACATTTACATATGGAAAATAAAGATTATATCTATTTTTTTGTGCTGAGAAATAGAGACAAACTGAGAAACAGAGAGATTGATTGATGAGATTAAAGGATTTTCTGGTAGTAGAGTAAAATATTAATTTCTTCTACGCCTGAACGGTTAGCCTATATTTAATGAGACAAAGCATTTGGGTTACTAAAACATATCTTTGTTTTCATTCTGCTTAATAAACTACTTCTACAGACAATTGTTATTAATACCAGGCATTGGCCAGGTTATAATTCAAAGTGACACAATGCAGGATGACAAAAATGACGTAATGCTTTACTAATCAAATTTTTTGTTCATGAACCTAAACTATCCTATGGTGGGGTCTACTTAAGAATCATTACTTATGGACAGATATATTTAACTCCATGTTACGATTCAAAAGGCAAATTTCTACTGCAGACAAAGTTATTATTTTATCTAATAATCCATAAATTATGTTATACTTTGGCTATGTGCTGTGATCCCTTAAAAGGCTGCAAAGTAAAAACAAGCCAACATTAAAGGAACACTAAACCCAAAAAAATTATTTCATGATTCAAGTAGAGAATAAAATTTTAAACAACATTCCAATTTACTTCTATTATCTAGTTTGCGTCATTATTTAGCTATCCTTTATTGAAGAAATAGAAATGCACATGGATGAGCCAATCATACTAGGAGGTGTCTATGTATAGCAACCAATCAGCAGCTACTGAGCATATCTAGATATGCTTTTCAGCACACTATATCAAGAGAATAAAGCAAATTAGATACTAGAAGTAAATTATAAAGTTGTTTAAAATGGCATGCTCTTTCTAAATCATAAAAGAAAAAAAAATGGGTTTCATGTCCCTTTAACCCCTTAACGACCGAGGACGTGCAGGGTACGTCCTCAAAAAAAGGCAGTTAACGCCTGAGAACGTACCCTGCACGTCCTCGATGTGGAAAGCAGCTGGAAGCGATCCTGCTCACTTCCAGCTGCTTTCCGGTTATTGCAGTGATGCCTCGATATGGAGGCATCCTGCAATAACCGTTTTAAGCCATCCGGTGCAGAGAGAGCCACTCTGTGGCCCTCTCTGCACCGGAGATCGGTGGCTTATAGCGTTGGTGGGTGGGAGCCGGACCGGGAGGCGGGTGGCGGCCATGGATGGCCCTTCGTGATGTGGAGGGGGGCGGGATCGTGGACGGGGAGGCCAGGGGGCGCGCACTGACGCGCGCACGTGCACGGGAGGGCGGGGGCGGGCGCGTGCACGGGGAGGGAGCGGGTGGGAACCGCTACACTACAGAAAAAAATTGTAGGAAAATGATAAAAAAATAGCATAAAATAAATAAATCAAACGAAAAAAATAAATCAGTTAGGTGGTGGGTGTTGGGCTGTGGGGAGGGGGAAGCTACACTACAGAAAAACCAGGTAAAAAATAAAATAAAACATATTTTTTTGCAAACTGGGTACTGGCAGACAGCTGCCAGTACCCAAGATGGCCCCCAATAAGGCAGAGGGGAGGGTTAGAGAGCGGTTTGGGGGGGGATCCTACACAGTAGCATATGTAAATATGCTAAAAAATAATTTTTTATTTTTTTATTTTAGTACTTTTATTTTAGTACTGGCAGACTTTCTGCCAGTACTTAAGATGGCGGGGACAATTGTGGGGTGGGGGAGGGAAGGGAGCTGTTTGGGAGGGATCAGGGGGTGGGATGTGTCAGGTGGGAGGCTGATCTCTACACTAAAGCTAAAATTAACCCTGCAAGCTCCCTACAAACTCCCTAATTAACCCTTTCACTGCTAGCCATAATACACGTGTGAGGCGCAGCAGCATTTAGCGGTCTTCTAATTACCAGAAAGCAACGCCAAAGTCATATATGTCTGCTATTTCTGAACAAAGGAGATCCCAGAGAAGCATTTACAACCATTTATGCCATAATTGCACAAACTGTTTGTAAATGTTTTCAGTGAGAAACCTAAAATTGTGAAAAATGTAACTTTTTTTTTTTATTTGATCGCATTTGGCGGTGAAATGGTGGCATGAAATATACCAAAATTGGCCTAGATCAATACTTGGGGTTGTCTACTACACTACACTAAAGCTAAAATTAACCCTACAAGCTCCCTAAAAGCTCCCTAATTAACCCCTTAACTGCTGGGCATAATACACGTGTGGTGCGCAGTGGCATTTAGCGACCTTCTAATTACCAAAAAGCAACGCCAAAGCTATATATGTCTGCTATTTCTGAACAAAGGGGATCCCAGAGAAGCATTTACAACCATTTATGCCATAATTGCACAAGCTGTTTGTAAATAATTTCAGTGAGACACCGAAAGTTTGTGAAAAAATTTGTGAAAAAGTGAACGATTTTTTGTATTTGATCGCATTTGGCGGTGAAATGGTGGCATGAAAAATACCAAAATTGGCCTAGATCAATACTTTGGGATGTCTTCTAAAAAAATATATACACATGTCAAGGGATATTCAGGGATTCCTGAAAGATATCAGTGTTCTAATGTAACTATCGCTAATTTTGAAAAAAAAAGTGGTTTGGAAATAGCAAAGTGCTAATTGTATTTATGGCCCTATAACTTGCAAAAAAAACAAAGAAGATGTAAACATTGCGTATTTCTAAACTCAGGACAAAATTTTGAAACTATTTAGCATGGGTGTTTTTTGGTGGTTGTAGATGTGTAACAGATTTTTGGGGTCAAAGTTAGAAAAAGTGTGTTTTTTTTTCCATTTTTCCTCATATTTTATAAAAAAATTTTATAGTAAATTATAAGATATGATGAAAATAATGGTATCTTTAGAAAGTCCATTTAATGGCGAGAAAAACGGTATATAATATGTGTGGGTACAGTAAATGAGTAAGAGGAAAATTACAGCTAAACACAAACACCGCAGAAATGTAAAAATAGCCTTGGTCCCAAACGGACAGAAAATGGAAAAGTGCTCTGGTCATTAAGGGGTTAAAGTACTGCATGTGCTGTGATCTTTGCATTCTACCCTGCAGATAATGTTTTACCAATCCACCTATCACTAGGAGATAGCAATGCACTAAACAAGCTTGCAGATATGCTTCCTCCTGCCAAACCGGCTCAGCTTTCAGTCTATATTTAACTTTGCCTTGTAATCCACGTTACTAAATTGTGCTGGTCTGTTTATTGCAAAGAGAAGAGAACTTGGGTGACGCTGACAAGTGGTCTAAAGAGCAAAATGACTCATCTACTATTTAAAACTAAGTTCTTGATATTTTGAAATGCGTATAACCAATGTAAATAGATGCATATAAAGTAATCAGATTTAATAAACTGATTGCAAGTCACATGAACATATTTTTTTTTTCCCTTCTAATGACAGCTTTTTAATTCATCTGTTAAATAAGTTAAGTGCCCTTTGTGGATAAAATAATTAAGAAAGTATTTTGCGGTCATTGAGAAAAATATTTTTTATAGCTTTAAAATGATATGAGGTAGCCAAAAGCTATACATAGAGGTGTTTATCTGCACAAAGACTAGAAACCACTGTACCAAAGGCAGAATATGACCCCAACACTTTAACATGAAGTGGAATACAAAATAAGCAAGCCTTTGTCAGCCTAAATGTAGGTACAGTCAAGTATACATGCAAGTTCAGTACATCAATAATATATAACTCTCCTATTTCCAAGATGTCCCATCTTGTCGTACATACAAATATGATGGTACATGAGTAATCGGCAAGGGATTGTCTCTAGGGTTGGGAGCTCTGCCCTATGCCCCTTCTGCCACTTTACATAATTGTTTTAGGTTCCAGTTTCACAAAACAAAATTAAAGGGACCTGCTAAATGCCCCCCATAAATGCCTAACTCTGCTTATGTACAAACTCAAGTCATGCACTGGTGTCAATGACTAGCCTAAACCTTCCAAACCCAACAGTTCATCTGTCAGAGAGCAGGGATGGTTCAAACCTCAAACCTGGAAGAGGATCTACATTTGAAAAGTTGTTCCTTTTTTTATATATATATACAAACCAATGACAGAGATAAAGGAGAGAGAAGTGGAATAATTTGTATTTATATATATATATATACATATACACATACACACAACAAGCCAATTTCCAGCTCAGCCCACCACGAGTTAACAGCCTGGGTGCAAGAATATAAAGCATACAGGAAGGTAAGGATGCACTCACAGGACTTCCACAAAACCTTTTATTGAGGAACGTTTTCGGGGTTGTGAATATATATATATATACACATACACACACGTGTGTGTGTATGTGTGCGCGCGCACATATATATATATATATATATATATATATTTTTTTTTTTTTTTTTTAATATATACACACATGCACACACACAAATACATACTCTTTAATATATACATACTCTTCAATAAAAGATATCGAGAACGAAGCAAATTTGATAACTTTAGTAAATTGGAAAGATATTTAAAATTGCATGCTCTATTTGAATCATGAAAGTTTAATTTTGATTTTACTGTCCTTTTAAGTAAATAAGTAGTGTCATGAATAGTGTTTGTTTTAAACAGGAAAACAAATATTAAAGTTATGGCTAAAAGACTTAAAGCTAACATTTGTAAAAACACTTTCTCTGGAAAAGAAGATATTCGATTGTTCGTACATTGCCAAATAAATATTGGCATATGCAGGGGCCATACTCGACCCCATAGCCGTTCCAAGGGTTTGCAGAAAAAATGCCTCTTCAAAGCGAAAAACATTATTCTCCAGATACAACTCTAATAACTGAACAATAAAGTCAATAGGGGGGCCGTTATATTGTTGGTTGTTAATAAGTATCTGACGTACCATATCAATACCGTGTCGGTGTGAAATTACAGTATACAAACTTACCACGTCCATGGTAACAAGTACATCAGACTCAGAGAAGTCAGTTTGTGCCTTGAGTAAATTAATTAGTTCAAATGAATCTTTAAGATATGAGCGAGTAGATTACTCGGTCATATCTTAAAGATTCATTTGAACTAATTAATTTACTTTGTATACTGTAACTCCACACTGACACGGTATTGATATGGTACGTTGGATACTTATTAGCAACCAACAATATAACGGCCACCCTATTGACTTTATTGTTCAGTTATTAGAGTTGTGTCTGGAAAATACTTTTTTCACTTTGAAGAGGCATTTTTTTTTCTGCAAACCCTTGGAACGGCTATGGGGTCGAGTATGGCCCCTACATATGCCAATATTTATATGGCAATGTACGAACAATCGAATATCTTCTTTTCCACAAACACATCTATTCGTTTTTACCGCCGTAATATTGATAATGTGTTTTTGATCTGGAGGGTTACCTCTGATTCATTGATGGTCTGGTTTGATGCCTTGAACTCACTGGAATCTACTATTAGATTTAACCCCTTAACGACACGCGTCGTACAGGGTACGTCTTGCACAAACTGGTCTTTAAAGACCAGCGACGTACCCTGTACGACGTTGGGGTTGAAAGCGGCTGGAAGCGATCCTGATCGTTTCCAGCCACTTTCCGGTTATTGTAGTGATGCCTCGATATCGAGGCATCACTGCAATAACATTTTTCCCCATCCGATGCAGAGAGAGCCACTCTGTGGCCCTCTCTGCACCGGACATCGATGCCGCGATCATTGGTGGGTGGGAGCAGACGTGGGAGGCGGGTGGGCGGCGATCGATGGCTTACCGGTGGGCGGGATCGTGGGCGGGATTGCTGGGGGGCGCGCACAGGGGAGGCGGACGGGCGCGTGCACGGGGAGGGAGCGGGTGGGAACCATTACACTATGGAACAGTGGTTTCTATTTAGAGGGAGAGAGGGGGGATAAATATGTTAATCGAAGGGATCTGGGAGGGGGTGGGGGTTTAGTCTTGGGGGGGGGGAAGCTACACTACAGAAAAGTGGGGGAAAAATATACATTTTTTTTGTAAACTGGGTACTGGCAGACAGCTGCCAGTACCCAAGATGGCTCCCAATAATGTAGAGGGGGAGGGTTAGAGAGCTGTTTGGGGGGGGGATCAGGGAGGTTTGGGGCTAAGAGGGATCCTACACAGCAGCATATGTAAATATGCTCCCAAAAGAAAAAAAAAAAAAGATACCTTTTATTTTAGTACTGGCAGACTTTCTGCCAGTACTTCAGATGGCGGGGACAATTGTGGGGTGGGGGAGGGAAGAGAGCTGTTTGGGAGGGATCAGTGGGTCTGATGTGTCAGGTGGGAGGCTGATCTCTACACTAAAGCTAAAATTAACCCTGCAAGCTCCCTACAAGATCCCTAATTAACCCCTTCACTGCTAGCCATAATACACGTGTGATGTACAGCGGCATTTAGCAGCCTTCTAATTACCAAAAAGCATTGCCAAAGCCATATATGTCTGCTATTTCTGAACAAAGGGGATACCAGAGAAGCATTTACAACCATTTGTGCCATAATTGCACAAGCTGTTTGTAAATAATTTCAGTGAGAAACCTAAAATTGCGGAAAAAAATACGTTTTTTTTTAAATTTGATCGCATTTGGCGGTGAAATGGTGGCATTAAATTTACCAAAATGGGCCTAGATCAATACTTCGGGTTGTCTACTACACTACACTAAAGCTAAAATTAACTCTACAAGCTCCCTACATGCTCCCTAATTAACCCCTTCACTGCTGGGCATAAAACACGTGTGGCGCGCAGTGGCATTTAGCAGCCTTCTAATTACCAAAAAGTAACGCCAAAGCCATATAAGTCTGCTATTTCTGAACAAAGGGGATCCCAGAGAAGCACTTACAACCATTTATGCCATAATTGCACAAGTTGTTTGTAAATAATTTCTGTGAGAAACCTAAAGTTTGTGAAAAAGTTACCATTTTTTTTTATTTGATCGCATTTGGCGGTGAAATGGTGGCATGAAATATACCAAAATGGGCCTAGATCAATACTTTGGGATTTCTTCTAAAAAAAATATATATACATGTCAAGGGATATTTAGGTATTCCCGACAGATATCAGGGTTCCAATGTAACTAGCGCTCATTTTGAAAAAAAGTGGTTTTGAAATAGCAAAGTGCTACTTGTATTTATGGCCCTATAACTTGCAAAAAAAAGCAAAGAAGATGTAAACATTGGGTATTTCTAAACTCAGGACAAATTTTAGAAACTATTTAGCATGGTTGTTTTTTGGTGGTTGTAGATGTGTAACAGATTTTGGGGGTCAAAGTTAGAAAAAGTGTGTTTTTTTCCATTTTTTCCTCATATTTTATCATATTTTTAATAGTAAATTATAAGATATGATGAAAATAATGGTATCTTTAGATAGATATGTGTGGGTACAGTAAACGAGTAAGAGGAAAATTACAGCTAAACACAAACACCGCAGAAATGTAAAAATAGCCCTGGCCCTTAAGGGAAAGAAATTGAAAAATGGCCGTGTCCTTAAGGGGTTAAGATAGAGAGCGACACAAAAATGGTTCATTTTCTTGATCTTGAGATATATAAGGAGTTTATAAGCAGAGGGATGTCAACTACATACTAATCTTTTTAGTAAACAGACCGACAAAAACTCCATTTTGCATTATAGCAGTTTTCATCCTCGTTTTCAGAAAGATGGGGTCAGTTCTTCTCAGCTTCTGCGGGTGGTGCGAAACATCGATAATACTCAGAAAATGTCACAACTTGATGAAATGTCTATGAAATTCCTGAACAGAGGGTACCCACATTCTCTCATTTCCCAACAATTTAATAAAGCTAAAGGCCTGACACAGGCACACACCACCATCAGAAGAGCTGATGATGCTCCTGACACCCGAATGTATTTCATCACTACCTATACTCCGGCAACTAGATTTGTGACGGCAGCACTCAAGGATAACTGGCCTATAGTAGCAATGGGTAGCAGTCTTCCATTTGGTGGTATTCCACCTCTCCGAATGGTATATAAGAGATTTAAAAATGTAAGTGATCTTCTGGTACTGACGGATCCAGTCCATTGTTATCATAAAGAGACATGGTTGCCCAGAGGTAAAAAGGGATGTTTTCGTTGTGGAAACTGCGTGACTTGTAATAGTGTGATTACAGGCAGCACATTTCATCATCCACACACGAATAAGCTATATCAGATCAAACACAGATTGACTTGCCTTTCTGAATATGTGATTTATATAATCATCTGTCCATATTCTCTGTGTTATATTGGAAAAACGATCACTACCTTCAGGGAGCGCCTAGCCGACCACAAATCAGCCATTAGACAGGCCATTGACAAGGAAGATTCTGATCAGCACATGGCCAGGCACTTTGTGAAAGCAAAGCAGGCCATCCTATATCATCACTACGTACAATGTTAATCGACCATCTACCGCCATTGAAGCAAGGGGGTGATAGAGCTAAAGATGGAAGCGAGATGGATTTTTCATTGGATACAGTCTCACCTAGAGGCCTGAACAGCATGATGGACTTTGCCTGTTGCTATCTCTAATCTAGATGTGTAGGAGCCTGGATAAGTTGTCAGTGAAGCCCCTGTACCCAGGGAAGGCTTATGAAATGAGAATGTTGGAGTACACAATCAGCATGTCGCCTCTGAAGCAGGGGGACTGTTTGGACCTAGGATGTCTGAGTATTATCCTCCTCTATGTCAGGACTTTGTAAATAATTCAATTTCTACCATACTCTTGAGACACAAAGTTGAAAGTCCTGTATATACTCTCCTTATTAGAAGATGCCAGTAGTGGTTTTGATACAGCAATGTATAGATTACCACATTAGGCTGTACTGAGGGGAATATTTTAAGATATATAAAGTTGCTTTAAGTTGCCATAAATTGATTAATTATATGTTAGCTTTTAAGTGGTTGTTACTAACTATACGCTTTGGTATTGTGATATGGTCCTGTCATTTATACATAGTTTATATGTTCTTTATATGTAGTTATACATCTACATCTAACAGCTGTTGATTGCATCCTTTAAGCGATGTCTGATACACAGCTTTTGTGTATGTGTTGCCATGGCTACATCGGAACTTCCTGATGACATCATCACGATGCACGGTCAATTTGTATTGTCTATAGTGCGGTTACAGTGTTTGGTCCAATGCGAGGCACAGCTGTTATGGATGATCACTGATTATCACAGGTGGGTGTTGGGTCTATTAAGGGGTTCTCTTGTGCAATAGTTTAAGTCTACTTTGGCCTCCATTTGATAAAGGCTCCATTGGGAGCTGAAATGTTATGGCTTTGGGCAATATTGTTTAAACATTAAACAATTAAATAAAAGGCTTTTTTAAAGACCCTTTGCCTGTTTTGCCTGCTTGTGTACCCATTGAGGAAACTGCCTATCCTGGATACACTTTGGAGTCATTGGATGTTTATTTAGCAGTGTACCGGGCTGCTGTTGATAGTTGGTGTGTGCCATTCTTTATGGAATATACCATCAGATATATGTATAAATATTTATGAATAAATAAAACTTATTACTTATTATCAACAGTTTTCATGCATCTTGGCATGCTCTCCACCAGTCTTTCACATTGCTGTTGGGTGACTTTATGCCACTCCTGGCAAAAAAATTCAAGCAGCTTGGGTTTGTTTGATGGCTTTGGACCATCCATCCTCCTCTTGATCACATTCCAGGGGTTTTCAATGGGGTTCAGGTCTAGAGATTGGGTTGGCGATGACAGGGTCTGGATCTGGTGGTCCTCAAGCCACACCTTGATTGACCTGGCTGTGTGGCAGAGCATTGTCCTGCTGGAAAAAAATAAATCTTCAGAGCAGAAGGAAGCAAGTTTTCCTACAGGATAACCTTTACATGGCTTGATATATGCGACCTTCACAAAGATGACTCTGCCCGATATCAGCCTTGCTGAAGCACCCCCAGATCAATCCTCCAACAAAATTCACAGTGGGTGCCAGACACTATGGCTTGTAGGCCTCTTCAGGTCTCTTTCTATTTATTAGACAACCAGGTGTTGGGCGAAGCTCTAAATTGGCCTGGCTTAAGCAAGGCTGGAATCGAACAAATTGATCTTTCTAAAGAACTCATAAATCAAGCCACATACAAGGTTATCCTGGTAGAAAAATTGACGCCTTCTGCACTGACAATGTTCCCCAACTTTGAGAATTGTTTTTTCCAGCAGGACAATGCTCCATGCCACATAGCAAAGTCAATCAAGGTGTGGATGGAGGACAACCCGATCAAGACCGTCATCCCCTGCCCAATCTCAAAACCTTAACCCCATTGAAAACCTCTGGAATGTGATCAAGATGAAGATAGATGGTCAACAGCGATCAAACAAGGCCGAGCTGCTTGAATTGTTGCACCAGGAATGGCATAAAGTCACCCAACAGGAATGTGAAAGACTGGTGGAGAGCATACCAAGATGCATTAAAGCTGTTATTGATAATCAGGCTAATTCCACCAAATACTGATTTCTAAAAGTATTGTGTTATTTAAAATGAATATATTGTTTTCTTCAAATTATTCAAGGTCTAAAAACACTACATCTTTTTGTTATTTTGACCAGTTTCTGCAAATAAATGTTCAATATTTTTATTTGGAATTTGAAAGAAATGTTGTCAGTAGTTTATAGAATAAAACAAAATGTTAATTTTTCTCACATACATAACCATAAATAGTAAAACCAGAAAAAATGCAGTGGTCTCTTATTTATTTCCACGTGTAATTAAAGAAGCTTGCCAAAGAGAAGTAAGACAATGAAATATAAAAAGGGACATGAAAACCATTTTTCTTTCTTTCATGATTCAGGTAGAAAAATGAAATGTATGCTTACCTGATAAATTTGTTTCTTTCTTGACACAGTGAGTCCACGGATCATCATAATTACTATTGGGAATATCACTCCTGACCAGCAGGAGGAGGTAAAGAGCACCACAGCAAAGCTGTTAAATACCACACCCCTACCCACAACCCCCAGTCATTCGACCAAAGGGAAAAGAGAAAAGAAGTAATATAAGGTGGAGAGGTGCCTGAGGTTTATGAAAAAATAAACTGTCTGAGTACAGGGCGGGCTGTGGATTCACTGTGTCAAGAAAGAAACAAATTTATTAGGTAAGCATAAATTTCATTTTCTTTCTAATGACACGGTGAGTCCAAGGATCATCATAATTACTATTGGGAATCAATACCCAAGCTAGAGGACACGGATGATAAGAGAGGGACAAGACAGCCTAAACAGAAGGCACCACTGCTTGAAGAACATTTCTCCCAAAAACAGCCTCAGCTGAAGCAAAAGTATCAAATTTGTAAGATTTTGAAAAAGTGTGTAAAGATGACCAAGTGGCAGCCTTGCAAATCTGATCTACAGAAGCACCATTTTAGAAAGCCCAAGTAGAAGAAACAGCCCTCGTGGAATGAGCTGTGATTTTTTCTCAGGAGGCTGCTGACCAGCAGTCTCATATGCCAAGCGAATAACACTCCTCAACCAAAAAGAAAGAGAAGTAGCCATAGCTTTCTGACTTTTATGCTTGCCAGAAAAAAAAAACAAATAAAGAAGAAGACTGGCAAAAAACCTTAGTCGCCTGCAAATATTTCAATGAACGAACTACATCCAGATTGTGCAACAAACGTTCCTTATGAGAAGGAGGATTAGGACACAAAGAAGTATTCTTATCAGAAACAACCTTGGGAAGAAAACCTAGGGCAGTACGAAGAACTACCTTATCAGAATGAAAAATAAGAAAAGGAGACTCACATTGCAACGCAGAAAGCTCTGAAACTCTTCGAGCCGAAGAGATAGCAACCAAAAACAAAACCTTCCAGGTTAACAACTTAATATCCAAAGAATGCATAGGCTCAAACGGAGCCTGTTGGAGAACTCTAAGAACTAAATTAAGACTCCAAGGAGGAGTCACAAACTTAAACATAGGCCGGATTCTAACCAAAGCCTGACAAAAAGACTGAACGTCTAGCACATCCAGGCTATGATTACGGCTCACTAAGCCGAAACGCGTAAGCCAAGTGCTTTGCCTGCTACAACTCGCAATTTGCTAAGGTACTTCCCCTTCGTTTTTAACATTTGTTTTCAATAAAGTTGGATTTTTTATAATACCTGGAATCAGATCGACTCTTTTTCCCTGTTTCTATACGAATTTCAGCAGATCCGGTGTTAGTTCCAGGACGGAACGATCTATTTGCCAGTACCTTCGGCTGTTCCTGAAAGGCTTCAGCCATCGTCATCGGATAGCGCCAAGGAGAAAGTACAGAAGAGCGCCAAGAAGTCGGATGCTGTTTGCCGCGGCTTGCACAGGAAGAAACGCTGACATAGGGAGCACGGCTCTCTTCGCACCGCAGGAATAGCGGAAGGTCCTCCCACCATCATAAGAAGCGTGAGTAAATGTCAAGCCATTACCGTGACATATTGTATTGTTTTATTGCCTTAAAGGACTGCCAAAAAGAGTGTTATATATACTCATTATCTATGTTGTGAGGATTCGTATGCCAATACACACACACACCCTCCTTTGCACGTCTAGCACATCCGCCAGACGTTTGTGCAACAAAATAGATATTATTATTATCGGTTATTTTGAGGGCCAACAGATTTCGCAGCGCTAAAGCAGAAAAAAATAAGCAGATAAAGCAGAAATCTGCCCCTTCAGGGTACTTGCAGATAAACCCTTCTCCAGACCCTCCTGGAGAAAAGACAAAATCCAAGGAATCCTGACACTACTCCAAGAATAGCCTCTGGATTCCCACCAATACAGATATTTACACAATATCTTATAATAGATCTTTCTAGTCGCAGGCTTACACGCCTGAATCATACTCTCAATAACCGACTCAGATAAACCACTCTTAGACAAAATCAAGCATTCAATCTCCAAGCAGTCAACTTCAGAGAAACGAGATTTGGATGAAGGAAGGGCCCCTGAAGTAGAAGGTCCTTCCTTAACGGAAGACTCCAAGGTGGGGAGGATGACATCTCCACCAGATCTGCATACCAGATCCTGCAAGACCACGCCGGTGCAATGAGAATCACTGACGCCCTCTTTCGTCTGATCTGAGCAATCACCCGAGGAAGAAGGGCAAACGGAGGAAACGTGTAAGCCAGGCTGAACTTCCAAGGAACTGCTAGAGCATCTATCAGTACAGCCTGAGGATCCCTTGACCTCGATCCGTACTTTGGAAGCCTGGCATTGTGACGAGATGCATAAGATCCAGCTCCAGTTGACCCCATCTGAGAATCAAACTGGAAACCACCTCCGGATGAAGTTCCCACTCCCCCGGATGAAAAGACTGTCTGCTCAGAAAATCTGCTTCCCAATTGTCCACCCCTGGAATGTGGATCGCAGATAGACAGCAGTTGTGAGCCTCCGCTCACTGCATAATATTGGATACCTCTATCATGGCCAGGGAAGTCCCAAAAGGGCATTGAAGATGGCCTTCAGCTCCAAGATATTTATGGGAAGAGTTGATTCCTCCCCAGTCCACAGACCCTGAGCCTTCAGCAAACCCCAGACAGCTCTCCAACCCAGCAGACTGGCATTCGTGGTCACGATCACCCAGGTAGGCCTGCGAAAACAAGTTTCCTGAGAGAGAAGATCCTGAGACAACCACCACAGAAGAGAAGCTTTTGCAGCCTGATCTAGAACAATCTTTGGAGACAGATCCGTATAATCCCCGTTCCACTGTCAGAGCATGCATAACTGCAAAGGCCTGAGATGGAACCGAGCAAACGGAATGATGTCCATGACCGAAACCATCAAATCAATAACCTCCATACACTAGGCCACTGACGGTCGAGGACTGAAGAGCAAGGCAAGAATTGAACATTTCCGGTTTCCTTGCATCTGTCAAAAAAAAAAAAATCTTCATTTCTAGAGAATCTATAATTGTTCCCAAGAATACCACTCTTGTAGCCGGAATCACAGAAAAGATAACAACAACTACGTGTGGGAGTTTGCTAGTTGAAAAGATGGGGCCTGAACTAGAATGTCGTCCAGATAAGGAGCTACCGCAACCCCCTGCAATCTGAGAACTGCTAGTAACGCACATAGGACCTTTGAGAACACCCTGGGAGCTGTTGCAATACCAAAAGGAAGAGCCACAAACTGAAAATGCTTGTCTAGGAAGGCAAATCTCAGAAACCTGTGATGATCCTTGTGAATGGGAATATGTAGATATGCATGCTTCAGATCTACAATAGTCATGAACTGACCCTCTTGAACCAGAGGAAGAATTGACCGAATAGTTTCCATCTTGAAAGACGGAACTCTGAGAAATTTGTTTACCCACTTGAGATCTAGGATGGGTCTGAAAGTTCCCTCCTTTTTGTGGACAATAAACAGATTGGAATACAACCCTAGTCCCTGCTCCTGAACTGAAACAGGAACGATCACTCCCATGTCGGAAAGATCCTGAACACAACTTAAGAATTCCCTTATATTTATCTGGTCTACAGATAACCTGGAAAGAAGAAACCTGCCCCTGAGAGTGAAAGTTTTGAACTCTAGCTTGTATCCCTGGGACACAATATCTACCACCCAGGGATCTGGAACATCTCAAACCCAGGCTTGAGTGAAAAGTAAAAGCCGGCCCCCCACGCGATCCATTCCCGGATCGGGGGCAGACCCTTCATGCTGACTTAGAGTCAGCAGCAGGCTTCTTAGAATGCTTCCCCTTGCTCCAGGACTGATTGGACTTCCAAGAGGGCTTGGACTGATCCTGTTTGGAGGAGGAAGAAGAAGACTACCAGAGAAGGAATGAAAGGAACATAAATTACTCTGATGACCCTTCTGTTTATTTCTCTTATCCTGAGGGATACAACTATCCTCAGTTTTAATAGTGGTCCTCTTGGCCAATGTGGAAATAGCTCCCTCTACCTTAGGAACCATCTGCCAGGATTCCTTAATAGAGTCTGCAATAGGAAACATCTTCCTAAAAATTGGAGAAATAATTTCTGAAACAAGTTTAAGTTTACTAGCCTTCTTGAGAGTCCCTATTACCATCGAGTCAGAGTCATCCAAAGTAGCCAAAAACTCCCTGAGTAACAAACTGAGGTGCTCCAGCTTAAATCTGAAAGAAGCCACATCAGAATCAGGAAAACGAAAAGGAATTACACTATCCGAGTCTGAAATTTCCCCCTGAGACACTACCGAAGTCTCTTCCTCCTCAGACCTATGGGAAGAAACATTTGACATAACTGCAACAGAGTCAGAAACCTAAAGCTTCCTTTTGTGTTTCCCCTGCAACACAGGAAAAGCAGACAGAGCCTCAGATACAGCAGAGGATATGTGAATAGCCTGGGAAGAGGATAGAGTTTGGGATGATAGGGGAGCTTGAACAGGAGACCCCTGAATAACATTCTGCTTAGAAAATGAAGGCTCTGAATCAAAACGCCTATCCCTGTAATTTAATGTTCTCTCTATACATGAAGAGCAGAAAGGGATAGGTGGCACTACATTACCATCTAGACATAAAGTACAAGTAACATCTTGCAAGTCATCTTGTTCCATCTTTAGCACACAAAAAAAATAATTAAAAAATCAACAAAATGTAGCAGCAAAAAAAACAAAAAAAAAACAACGTTACTGTCACTTTAAGAAACGTTACACAAAAAATTTCACCCAGAAAATAAATTCCAAAACCTAGCTGCACCTCTACAAGTCTTGCTGAGGTGCTTATCTAACCTCCCATGGACCAGAACAATACAAAACGTAGCCAAAGACAATCCGGACACCCCACTGTCAGCAACCGCTCTCCGTTCTGCCTAACACACACCGGAACAGGAGCCGACAACGCATCACTTCCTACACTCAGAAATGAAAAAATAAAAAGGGCGCAAAAGTCGCACCGAATAAGCTCCGCCCATCGTGGCCGTATACAACCACCTCCCGACCGTCATTAATCATTACACCGGGAGGAACAGAAAGAACGTGACACATTCCAACACAAGCCGTTATGTGGCACCCCACTAGGCATCACTTAGAAAAGCACATCATAGAAACTGCACAAATAAATGCTAAACAGGACTGATGCTAATAGAAAATAAATGAACCTACATTAAGAACTCCAATAAAACGATCACTAGCCAAAATAAGGAGAGCTAAAAAAACACTCCTAACAGAGCCATCCTCTCACAGTGCCCCACATAAAAAAAAAATACTGCCATAAGAAAAAAGCAGGATTGATATCCCAAATTAACCTCATAAGTGCCAAAACCTTTCTGACCCATCAGAAAAATAAAAGTAGCACTTACCACAGGGCAGCTCAATAGGTTTGAAAGGGTTCCCTCCTAACATGGACCGGATACAGAAAAAAAGTCCAAGTAAACCTACAAAGTCTTTTACCAAAAGGGCAGCAATAACAACCTGGGAGGCACAGAGGGGATTATACCCCCCAAGTTCCCAAAAGCTTAAAAGCCACCACTGCTCTACTTAAGAGACTGAAGTGCACTACTGCTAAACCCCAGAAAAGATCAGAACAACCCTGTTCTGCTTTAAAAATAACAAAGTCTTGATTGAAGAATCAGACACCTAACTTTACCCCTCCTTGCAACTGATACAAGCAAAGAGAATGAATGGGGGTTGTGGGTAATGGAGTGGTATTTAACAGCTTCCTCCTCCTGCTGGTCAGGAGTGATATTCTCAATAGTAATTATGATGATGATCCGTGGACTTACCGTGTCATTAGAAAGAAATACTATTTTAAACAACTTTTCAATTTACTTCAACTGTCTAATTAGCTTCATTCTCTTGGTATTTCTTATTGAACAGCAATGCACATGGATGAGCCAATAGCATGAGGCATATATCCGCAGCCACCAAGCCTAAGTATGCTTTTCAACAAAAGATACCAAGAGAACAAAACTAATTAGATATTAGGAGTAAATTAAAAAGTTGTTTCAAATTGCATGATCTCTCTGTATTATGAAAAAAATGTTTTGGATTGTATTTCCCTTTAAAGTCATGGCTAAAAGACTTAAAGCTAACATTTTTAAAAACACATTTTCTCTGAATGTTGTGTTATTATTCTGTGTTAGTTTCAAATGACTAAATATCTCTCCCCTTTTCACTCCCATCTCTCCATTCTTGTCTTACCTGGCATTTTTCCTCTCTTCTAGCATTCCTCTGGTTCTTTCCAACTCTCCCTCCTCAAAGCCTGTGCAGCCAGCCAGCAACTAGCACTGCATTATTAATCTGTCATATGAGGTCTAGACATTTCATGTATAATATTATGACCACTAACTAAACTCAGTTTTTATACACTGATCAGAGCCTACCCCCTAAAGCAATGCTTGAAACCGCACCTTTTGCAAAGAAATGCAATTGTGAAGCATTATCACAATACAGAAATAACAAATGTGACGTACAAAATGATTTTAAGTGACTAATTCAGCTCATGGAAAAGCAAGAAACACACTGTTAAATTATTTGCAACACTGTCATTTAATCTCATCTAGGAGCAACCTGTTCCACGTAACTAAACTGTAAAATGGACTTTTTATAGTATACATTTTATGACAGCATTTAGCTATAATATAAAAATGGACAATATAGACTGACCTGATCAGATCTCCTAAGAAAGGCTATATGTGAAATCCTAGCCCACTGCAGAAATATCCAGCTGGTACGTGTCCTGCAGATAAATCGCACTGTCTGGACTTTGGCCAGTACTAATCTACAGATACAGTGAAGCTCAAAGGGCAGTATTGGAAATAGGGTAATGTGATTAATAATCAGATTGTACAGTGTGTGCTGTACACTTTATTTAATGAAAAAGATATATAATACATATTTGACAAATCTTGAGCCAAGCTCTTAAATGTCACCATTCCTTGACTCCCTAGTCTACTGAAACATGGATCTTGCCTTGACATAAATTGATATACAAAGAGTCATTTTTTCCATTAAAAGATTATGAGCACTAAAGAAAAAAGATTTGGTATAATGGGGTGGGGATTGTTCCCTGATGACAATAATTGGGGGGGGTCGCAGCAAAATAGAAAGCATTCTTATTAATAAATAATTTTAAAAAATTAAGAGAAATATTATAAACTGACTACTGGCAGACAGCTGCAGGCACCTAAGATGGCAGCTTATAGTGAGAGGGGGACGGTTAGAGAGCTGTTTGGGAGGGATCAGGGAGGTAGGTGTGTGTGTGTGTGTGTGTGGGGGGGGTTAATAGGAATCCCTACAGTGGAAAAAAATGCCCTAAAACTGCATACTGGCAGACTGTCTGTATGTCGCTGGTCATTAAGGGATTGTGTGGCTATAATACCGCTATTGAAAATGGCACCCCCCCAAAGAAAGACCAGTGACGTACAGGGTCATTAAGGGGCTCAGATGGTGGTGACTAGTGGGGGAAGAGAGGGAGGGAAGAGAGCTGTTTGGGAGGGATCAGGTAGAGATCAGGAGGTGGGAGGGTAATCTCTACACTACAGCTAACGTTAACCTTACAAGCTATCCGATTAACCCCTTCAATGCTGGAAAAAACAGAAGTGTGGTGCGCGGCTGCTATTTCTGAACAAAGGGGGTCCCAGCGAAGCTTTTACATCCTTTTGTCTTATGACTGCACAAGTTATGTGTAAATAATTTTAGTGAGAAATAAAAAGTTTGTGAAAAAGTTAATGATTTTTTTTTTTTTAAAAATATGATCGCATTTGATGACGAAATGGTGGCATGAAATATACCAAAACTGGCCTAGATTAATACCTTGGGTTGTCTACTAAAAAAATAAAATAATGGAGTGATAGCAAAAATACTATAAATTCTCTTATACCGTGCACACATTTTTTTCTGAAATTCCCGTTACTGAAGATTAATTTGAAATTGAACTTCATAAATTAACACCATTTTGTCCAAAGGCAGTATAGAATTTTGCTTTGTACATAATATACATATACATTCTTGCATCTAGGCCGCTGACTTGAAATTATATATATAAGTTCTCTGTATAAAGCACTTAGTGGACTTTATACAGACAACTTTTGTACTAACTTTCTATAGCACCCTGGCAG
Source organism: Bombina bombina (assembly GCF_027579735.1). Classification (NCBI taxonomy): domain Eukaryota; kingdom Metazoa; phylum Chordata; class Amphibia; order Anura; family Bombinatoridae; genus Bombina; species Bombina bombina. The sequence goes on along the minus strand of NC_069502.1, from coordinate 435,170,731 downwards.
TTGCAGTTGGATGGTGAGAGTGCATCCACAATACTATATATATATATATATATATATATATATATATCTATCTCTCAATATCCGTTCAACCCCTAGAGGTAGAGAAACGCTTCACTCTCCGGTCTTATTCAAAAATCCTTTATTAGGTATCCAGCATCAAATGACAAATCTCCCAAACGTTTCGATACCAATTGGTATCTTTATCAATGGGTAATCAGAACATATCTATCCCAAAAGAAGGTTCCTAATACTAACCACAAACCACTCACCTATATACACCTGTAAAGCGTCCCTGTCACTTCCGGTGTATCAGAAGCCGCCCCACCACGCGCATGGGTCCAGGAGTTAGCCAACCGCATGGCTAATTAGCATATTCAGTCACGTAATGACGTTTGCGCTCCAACCGCGCATAGTTACTCCTGCTAATGCGCATGTCCGGGTGGCTGGAGTTCCGATGACACCGGACTAACTATTACAAGTATAACTACTCTAAAGTGTAAAAAAACTAACTATACCAAATTAAAATCTATAAAAATATTATAACTACCTGAGTTCTCAAAACAGACTTTGTTCCTTATATTTATAACATCCTAATGTATTAATAAGATACTTTGCATCTTTATATACAGTTTGCTAAGCTAATCACTGCCCCTTTATTATCCTATCCATAATCTCCAAAATGTCTATTTACTAGATAAAGTATGTTATATTACAATTATCAATAAAACATATAGCTTCTATGCCAATTGGAGTGCAGTAAGAAACTTTGTTATGGCCACCGCAATACACTGAACACCATACTTTCAGAGACTTTGTGAACACATATATTCTGGACCAGTCTATCTTCCTAGATGTTGATGACCTAGACTGATAAATCATGGACATTTCACTTAAAGGAAGACACCAAAGTCCATCTGTACATTCAGACCCTTAGGAGCCACTGTGTCCAGACGATAAATCCAGGAGGTCTCAACTTGGAGTAGTTTCGTGTTCCTATCTCCTCCCCTTCGTAAGGGGGGCACATGATCAATAAGCATAGTCCTTAAACTAGCCGCTGTGTGCCCAGCTTGGAGAAAATGTCTGGCAACCGGTTGATCAGATGTTTTCTTGTCTATCGCTTGTCTAATCGCATGGCGATGATTGGCCATCCTCTCACGAAATGTAGGTCTTCCCCACATAGACCAGCGAACATGGACACATTAGTATGTATACAACATACGTACTCATACATGACAATCTGTGCAAAATCTTGTATTTTCTCCCAGTATGTGGGTGGTGAAAGAACATCCCTGTTAGCATACTATTGCACATAGTGCAATCCCCACATCTATAGCAGCCAACTTTTTTCCTGTTATCCAGCCATGTACTTTTTTCATAGCACTTCACAGGGTCATTATGGACCAGTAGATCCTTCAAATTGGGTGCTCTCTTATAAGCATCCGTGGGGCTGATGTGTGCAGGAATGGTAGTGATTTGTCAGTATTAATAATGTCCCAGTTCTTCTTGACAGACTCAGACAATATCTTGGACACGGGGTTGAACGTGGTTACAAAGTTAATGATATCGCTATTGTTTTCCACCTTATCAGTAGGATCATGTGGTTGTAGCAAAGAAATTGCGTTGCTCCAATTTCATAATCATTTCATCCTCCATAATCATTTCATCCTCCTGTATTTTTCTAGTCTCTCTTAATGTGTTATTGCGGGCCACCCGCGTGAGTTGAGAGGAGACCACACTCTTTTTTTGATGCTTAGGGTGAAAACTTGTGGATAGCAACAATGAGTTTCTATCCGTCGGTTTTGAATACAAGGAGGTAGAGAATTTGTAACAATCATCTTCTGTATAGACAGATACATTTAAATCTAGAAATGGTATGCTCACCCTGTTATGGGCAACCTTAAATCGAATAGTTGACTCAAGCTGGTTTAAGCTGTCAACCCACTGTTCTAGGGTTTCCTCTGACCCTCGCCATACCAAAAACACATCGTCAATATATCTGACGTACAGTTTAATTTTATCAACTGTGCGAATCCGCATGACCATAGTCTCATACCAAGACATATACAGATTGGCGTATGCGGGAGCCATGTTTGAACCCATTGCAGTTCCTGATATTTGTAAGAAGAACTCCTTCTCAAATTTGAAAAAGTTTTTTTCTAGACAAAATCTCAATAGTTCCAATAGGAACTCAATGGGTGGTCCCGCATACGCCAATGATTCACTTAACATGGATCTGACTGCCTGTACACCACCATCATGAGGGATGACAGTGTACAAGCTGTCAACATCCATTGTAACAAGTAAGTCATCTGGGCCAAGGTCATTCCAAGCAAGTAACCTCCGAATGAGTGAGGGAGAATCCAGTATAAAGGAATATGACTCCTTTACAACTGGCTGCAGGTGATGATCTATAAAAATGGCCACATTAGAACACAAAGAATCCCTGGCAGACACAATAGGTCTGCCAGGAGGTTTAATCAGAGTCTTGTGTACTTTGGGCAATAGATATAATACCGGAATAACCGGAAATGCAGTAGTCATATATTCAAATTCATTTTCATCAATCATACCTGATTCTAGCCCACATTTCAATATAAGATCCAATTCCTTCTTAAATGTATTTATTGGATTTCCTCTTAGTTTACAATAGATGCGATTATCAGTCAGCTGTCTATAGGCTTCCTCTCTATAGTCAACATAGTTTTGAACCACTATAGAGCCTCCTTTATCCGCCGCATGAATAATGATCGTGTTATCATTCTTTAAACTCTTTAGAGCCTCCTTTTCCCCTTTAGTGAGGTTAGGGAACAAATTTTCCACTTTTGCTCGTTCACACGTATCATTAATCATGCGTGAAAATCTACGGATAGAAGGGTTTAAGTTGATTGGATCAAACTTGCTCTGACTTTTGAACTTGCTGACTGTAGTTTGTTCACTATTTTTAAAAAAATCCTTGATCCTAAGTTGTCTCTGCAGTTTGTAAGTTTCAACATTCATTTTAAATTTGTCCACAGCTGGAGTGGGGACAAAGGACAGGCCTTTATTTAGCAAACTTTTCTCATCTATACTAAGAGCTCTATCACTTAAATTGTAGACCCAGAGACAGAACTTTTTTTCACTTTCTGCGATGAGATTTTTTTAGTGAAAATTTTTCTGCAGGTCATTTTTAAATAAAATAGAATTGTAAATTTGTCAGTTACATTAAAGCACCAGATCAATTGCAATGTGTTGGTTAACTGGAGAATAAAGCAATATTTAAAGTTGTATAATCTAGTGCAGTAGTTGAAAATTGCATTGCAAATTAGCTGCAGACAAAAAAAAGTAATTGTAAAATGTCTCTTGAATTATTTTTTTTCCTTTTTTCTTAGTCTAACATAGAAATGTAGTAATAAAAAGGTGCATTGCTCATACGAACATCTTACATTCAGAGAAAAAAAGCTTTGAAGACAGTGAAAAGCTAGGGAACGAGCTTGCAAAAATCTCAGAGCCAGACAACAATCAATGCACTGCTGCTTTGCAGCACTACTGCATATTTGATGGTCTTCAAACAACACTTTGCTCTGGATGCACTGTTAAGGAAAACTTATACAATGCAGCCAGAGAACAGCTCTAGTTAAAAAGAACAGCCTAATGTGGAGCAGCACTGAAAAGTTAAAGTGCTAACAGTTCCTGTTCTTTCTGCAGACATGCTGCATTTTCTGCGATGACATCTCAGATCACTCTATGTTCTGCCTTGGGGATTGTAGATAATATCTACTTTTTCTTGCCTGTTTTTTTCTTTGAATCCTCCCCTCCTCGTGTGCGGTCTTGCTCGTTTTGCTTTGCTGGAAGCGGAGGTTTTTTGGAAGATCTGGTGCTTACCCCACCTAAAGGGTGACCAGTATTACCATTTGGGTTGGTCTCATCATTATCTGGCCCAGATGAATCACCTCCACTACTGTCAACAGTGTCAGCAATGTTTCTATTATTAAAGCGTCTCCTACGTCTAAATTGTGGTCTATTGTCCTCTTTTCCATAGAGCCACCTATACACTCTTCTCTCCCTGTAATCAGTCTCTACAGTAATTAATTTGTTATTCTTAAAAGTTAACAAATCATTTTTATATTTGTTAACTTGTCCTTGTAATTTGTTAACCCAATCTTCCCCTGTATCTTCCGTTAGGATCTGGTAGCTCATCTCTTTAACCTCATTGATTTCCACTCTAATTAAATGTAATAATCTATTGGATTCCTCAATCACCAATAAAATGAGGTCATATGAGCACTTGTTTAAGATTGAGCACCACTTCCTACAGAATTCAGGGTTGGCCCTACCTATCGTGGGTGTATTCTTAATACGAAAACCACGTGGTATATTTTTATTACGATGGTAATTAGACAAGTACACAGTATGTAGATGGTGATCTACCTCTCTTTTCTGTAAATTCAACAATTTGTGATAAACATCTAGAGGTGTCCCCCCTCTCAATTCACGCAAGTCTGTATTTGCAAGGATGCGCTCTGCATCTGCTTCTGTAAATATAAAGGATTCCCTATTGACAGTATCATCACCAATATTAGGAGTGTCAGTAGCAGCAGATCCACTGACTTCCATGTTGGTTGATCAAGTAATTATATCCGCTATAAAATCAGCCTGTCCTTAATAGGTTAACCGGTCTACTGAAAAAACTCAGGTAATATTCACAACACCATGTGATTTAAAAACAAACACAGCAGTACACTTAAAGTCAGTATAGCTGCAAGTGAAGAAACGGCACTTCACAGGGATATATTAAGCATTAGTAGTAATATAGTTGATAGTAGTAACCATAGTCACTTATATTCAGTCAAACAGAATTCACAATGCGCAGGGTGCAAACCAAATTAACAATGTACAGATATCCAAACAGGTGCACTCACTGTGACATAAGGCATCCGCCGGGGTGCTGCGTAGAAAAGTATCTTATTAATACATTAGGATGTTATAAATATAAGGAACAAAGTCTGTTTTGAGAACTCAGGTAGTTATAATATTTTTATAGATTTTAGTTTGGTATAGTTAGTTTTTTTACACTTTAGAGTAGTTATACTTGTAATAGTTAGTCCGGTGTCATCGGAACTCCAGCCACCCGGACATGCGCATTAGCAGGAGTAACTATGCGCGGATGGAGCGCAAACGTCATTACGTGACTGAATATGCTAATTAGCCATGCGGTTGGCTAACTCCTGGACGCATGCGCGTGGTGGGGCGGCTTCTGATACACCGGAAGTGACAGGGACGCTTTACAGGTGTATATAGGTGAGTGGTTTGTGGTTAGTATTAGGAACCTTCTTTTGGGATAGATATGTTCTGATTACCCATTGATAAAGATACCAATTGGTATCGAAACGTTTGGGAGATTTGTCATTTGATGCTGGATACCTAATAAAGGATTTTTGAATAAGACCGGAGAGTGAAGCGTTTCTCTACCTCTAGGGGTTGAACGGATATTGCTATATGTTTTCTACGCAGCACCCCGGCGGATGCCTTATGTCACAGTGAGTGCACCTGTTTGGATATCTATCTATATAGTTATATATATATATATATATATATATATATATATATATATTTATTAACACACACACACACATGTAATCATGATATATGACAGCATATGTAATGTTAGCTAATTCCCAATCACTCTAAACAAGCTTGCTTGTGAAAAGAAGGTAATTTTACCTCAGGTCAATGGAAAGCAACAAACAAATTATCATTTAAAATTGTAGGTTCTTCAGAATAGAAGATAGCTTGCAATAAAATACTCATATGTCCCCATCAAATTTATAGAAAAACTAAATGTTGACACTTTGCTCACTGTACCTACACCTGAATTACATTAATCACGCCACAATGAATACCTGTGCTTGGCTGTTTCTTTATTATTAATATATGTGCTGCCCATACTGTCAGATGGATACACCAAAGCAAAAGTTTGTCTTCTCTATTTTAATTTATTTAAATCTTGCCCAACACTCCTTATATTGCATAATCTGTCTCTACTAGTGACATATTCTGCTACTCTTTACTGGGACAGCTGCCACCAAATAGTTGCAGGACTCTGTAGTGTAACATTTGGCTGAGAGCCCTTCATGCAATCAAAAAGATTTGTTAACCCCAAAAGTCAAAACTATGGTGTGCTTCTATCTGTAAAACATGCAGTAGGAGTTATTATCAGCCAGTTAGCTATATGACAGGATAGGACGTGTGCAAACATATATTGAATGCTAGTTTCAAACTTCCCATTTCTTTCTTCCAACAAAGTAGCTCAAATATATGCAAAAGAATATAGATTTATTTTTTCATTAGGTTTTACGTCCCACCAGAAATACAACCTATAAAGTGCATTCATAACCTGCACTAGAGACTGGCAGTAGTCTGCATCAGCGGGGAAAAAATATGTAGGAATTCAGAAAGAATCACTCACATGGCCGTATGGGAGGCTATAGACTCCTGCAAAAAAAGTATATGGTCACAGAGAACCTCACTGGTGTCCCTAATATAACACAGACCAGATATTAAAAACTTTATGAGAAAATAAAAGGGACAGGAAACCCCCAAATGTTCTTTCATGTGGGGAACACACTCTTATAATAAGAGAAAATAAGACAGGTGGTTGGCACCTGGCTATACCACTTGTCTACTCAAATGTTAAAAAAGGCTCTGAGCAACGGGTGACTAAGGAACCACATAAACATGCACCAAGTAGGGTGCTAAAATAGATCTTGCAATGTGCTTTGAGAAGAATGCAGGCAGGTATTAAAAGGAACTATGTAACATTAACTGAAAAATATTTGGAGTTTACCTCAAAATCATATCTCTATTTAACATTCTGATTAGACCATACTGGATTTCATGTTACTGTGCCTATCTAATTTATTAAATAAAGATATTGATGTGCAATACAGAATAACAAATAGAAAATGGATAAACTCTACTTACTGGAGATTCATTAGAATCTTAAAACATAAAATAAATATTTAGACAAAACACAAGAATGTAAATAATTTGACACAGGATTACAAAAGAAAGTAATTGATATATATTATCAGAAGAGACATTAACTTTTAAGAAGATATATATACAAACCTGGGTAATTAGACAAATAATAAAAAGGTACAATGGTAAATAGCATATACTATCATTTAAAGAACTAGAGACGCAGAACACGAGTAAAAAGACCAACAAGAAACTGCAAAGGAATGCAGCAGAGGCAGTCAAGGGAGTGGTAAGAATACACTGCACCCAACATTCCATGTACACTAATTCTGATATTTATCCTGTGCTATATCACATTAGGTATTATAGAGAAACTGATACACAGACACACATGGGTGTCTGCTACTGAACGGGGCATTAAAAACATACACATGTTCCCAAACCCATTGGCATTAGAGTGGTAGCCCCTCCAACTCACCTTAGCCTCCGTGTCCGGTTTCCGGGCGGGGTTACTCCGTGTCAGTCTGACAGCACCGCCCGGAAGTACAGCTCATGACCAACACAGGGATTGGTGCATGTCATGAACTAGTCAGTGGAAAGCTGAGGCAATCTGCAAAGGTTCCGGCTACTGTAATTGAAGTAGCACTAGCTAATGTTTTTGAAGCCGTGTCGAGCACTAGAAGCAGTAATATACACTTTGTTCTCTAAATGCATTACATATTACTGTCAATGCTAGTCTTTACCTTCTATAGTAAGTTTTGTTATTTGTTAAAACAGCAAAGGAAATATAATTATTTAAATGTCTTGTATATTGCACATATTTGGCAGTTCTAATTTTACCTTTAGTTTTACAGAGATGTTAAAATCAAAATGTTATTCCCCGTAAAGTGTTTAATTATGCATCATTAAAAAACTTTACAATGTGTCGGTTCTTGTAATTTAAAGGGCTATTATAGTTTCACAATTACATGCTCTCTATGTTGAGTTGAAGGATCTGCAGACATCCCAAGTCTCCCTGAAGTTCAGGGAGTCTCCCTGATGGTAACAGTGGCTCCCTGATGCCAGCAAATGGAATGCAATCTCCATGAAACTCCAAGTACCATGATGCAATGTGGCCCAAATCCGGAAAAGTGTTTCTTTAAGGAATGCCTTTAGTTGCTGGGACGTTATAGATCCCTCAAAGCATGCACCAGTAACCAAAAAGCCCCCACTGATTTTAATATAACACAAATACTACCTTATTTACTGCACATAATTAAACTTCATATTCTATCATTTTTGAGCATTCAACATGCGTACGATCACTGGAAAATAGGTTTGTTGTATGTGGTTGTGCAATAAAGCTACTTTTTTTTTTTAATTGTGACTTTAGTGGGAAGCTACTTTAATGATAAGTCCCTATCTTCTTATTTAGGGTTTCAAGGTGTCCAATATATAACTGGGAGGGGGGGGGTGGCGGCTCAGTAGCCACCTCCCTAAAATGAGTTTTTGCAGGTTGGGATGTCTGGATCTGCATCTAGGGTTGCCACCTTTTGCCCAGAAAATTCCTGGACACTTTTTAAGTGGGCGTGGAGGGGGGGGTTGGGGGCGTGGTTTGGGGCATGGCTTCTCGCTGCATCAAATTTATTATAAAATCAATTTTTATATTATATATACAGGTGGCCCTCATTTTACAACGGTTCAATTTACACCGTTTCAGAATAACAACCTTTTTTTCAAGTCATGTGACTGCTATTGAAAAGCATTGAGAAGCAGTGCATTTATTAAAATAGCCAGTAGGTGGAGCTGTCCGCTTGTTTTGCAGCAAAGCCAAGCAAGCTAAAATTAATCAGTTTAAACAGACCTGAGCTATCAAGCAGATTTCAAAGGAACAAGATCTTCCTGTCTATAAATCAGTCCAGATTGGAATGCATAGAAAGAACTGTTTGCTAAAAAATGCAAGTGAAGTCTGTGTTGTGTGATTATTTTATTAGGTTTATAATGCTGTTTAGAATTTAAAGTCTTCATTTCAAAGCTTTAAAAAGAATGTATTAGGTGTTACTTATGACAATTTTGAGAGGGGCCTGGAACCTATCTCCCTCCCTTCCCATTGACTTACATTATAAACTAGGTTTCAATTTACAACGGTTTCGATTTACAACCATTCCTTCTGGAACCTAACCCCGGCGTAAACTGAGGGCTACCTGTATATATATTATATATATATATATATATATATATATATATTAATATATATATTATATATATATATATATTATATTATATATATTATATTATATATATATTATATTATATATATATTATATTATATATATATTATATATATATATATATATATATGATATATACAAACATCAACGCGTTTCTCCCTCTACAGGGCTTTCTCTTGAGAAAGCCCTGTAGAGGGAGAAACGCGTTGATGTTTGTTGCTATTATCTAACTTTAAAGAGGATTTTACAGCCAACAGTTGCTGTCACAGATTGATGCCGTTTGCCATCTGTGAAACTCTGAATTTCGCATTATCCTGGTGCTTGTCTATGCACTGAAATTACCAGCCTAATTGAAGGTGGGAATACTGGACTTTATACCAACTCTAACAGCTGTACACATTACACAGCACCTCGCAATAGTATCCTGCGTGCTTTGGGCACTTAAAGAGCGGATACTTTGTCTTCGCAGAACCAAGCAGCTGAAACCTGAGAGCGATCGCACAGGGACCAATCGGAGTGCTCAGCCAGGCCAGCGCCCATATAGGTAACGTCACTTCCGCTACGGCAGTAATTTGCAATTTTCTTTTTCCCAGTATTGAGAGCCGCATTGTTTGGGGTTAAGCCTGCATCGTCTATCTACATAATAACTCTTATCTGGACTGTTCAAATACTTTTGGCCATAAGGATAGACATTTTACTACTGGTTTTGGTGTGTTGGCAACCCCTTTTTTTATATACGGAGACGTCCGTTTTTAGTTTACTGTGTTTTTAACGTTGACATTTGTTTTCTTTTTTGCTGCATTAAACTTTAGGCAGAGCCTTGCTAATAACACTAAGTTTGTCACTTATTTATTTAACTTTTTGGCTATTTATAGTATGCACGAATCACTTTATCACTAAGCATTTTACACTATTGATATATCTCTCATCACATTTTATGACTTGACACGTATTTATGTGTCCCACTACTACGTAAATTTATCAGTTTGTTTATTAACTACCTTTCACTTTAGTCTACACCTTTAGCTATAGCGCTCCTGTTTAAACGATATTTTCTGTCTATTTTACACACCTATGTTAGGGACTTTTTAGGTATTTCAGGAGTTTGGTGTTTTTACCCTGCGCTTATTAATCTACACTTTATGTACATAAATAAAAGTTTGTTTTTTTTCTTGCAAGGTGATCACATGGTTATACAGGCATAATATATATTTAATGGACTTGTCTACTATATAATAAACATCATTAGGGATCTCAAGACATAACAGATATATTTTATTTTTATTGAGCCAATAATGTCCCATTCCCCAGCAAAACTCCATGCGTTAAGTTTTGACTTTAAAATAAAATAAAAAAAATTGGGTTTGTTGTGGCTTTCCAAGATCACAGGTAATTCTCTTTCAAATGAGGGATCTTGGAGGTATGTGAAGCTGAGATGGAGGAATTTGACCATTTTGCTAGAAAACAAATTGTTTTGCAGGCAGGTAGAACCCCTTGAAAAGCCTCTTGAATGATGTTGATCTTACTTCCTTTTCTGTGGCCAGTTAGGGGCAGATATAAACAAGGTCCTGCACGTATTAACCAATTACTGTGTAATCACATAGATTTGCAGTATTGCTTACAGATTATAGCATGACATTTTATCACTATAGTGTCTCTTAAAAGGGATATGAAACCCAAAATGTTTTTTTTTATGATTCAGATAGTGCATACATTTGTAAACTACTTTCCAATTTACTTCTATTATCAATTTTGCTTAATTCTTTTGGCATCCTTTCTTTAAGAAGCAAAAATGCACCACTAGGAGCCAGCTGAACACATTAGTAAGCCAATAACAAGAGTCATATATGTGAAGCCACTAATCGGCAGCTAGCTCCCAGGTCCTGAGCCTACATAGGTAACAAAGGATACCAAGGAACAAATCAAATTAGATACAAGAACTAAATTGGAAAGTTGTTTAAAATTGTATGCTCTATCTGAATTGGGAAAAAAAAAATTGGACTTCATGTCCATTTATTAGTTATTCCACTTTATTAGCGAGGCTGAAGTGCATTTTGTGGAAAACAAAACACTGTCCCTGATACATGATGCACAGTGATTGGTTTATATGTGGAATTCCTTGTTTATATATGCTCCTAATTTGGCAACAGGAAAGGAAGTAAGAGGAATATCATTCAATACGCTTTTAAAGCTACCCCTTCTTGGAGGTCTTCCCCTTAGTTTCTGCTGCCACTGTCTGTCTAGGGCAGGGATGGGGAACCTTGACCCTCCAGATGTTTCAGAACTTCATTTCCCATGATGCTCAACTGGACTTCAAATTGCCTAAGCATCATGGGTAATGTAGTTCTGAAACATCAGGAGTGCCAAGATTCCCCATCCCTGGTCTAGGGTGTATGCACCCACTTTGACTTTTAGCTGCTATCGTGTATCTACATTGAACTTAGTTGTGGAGCTATGGTCCTCCATAATATATCCACTGTTGTGCTAAATTTGTAATCCACTAGACAACCAGGTGTTATTTACAATATATTTTCGAATAACTTCACATTTATCACAAAATGATGTGGCGATTTTTGCTGGTCTTTTTAACAACTGTTTAATATCCACATTATCAGAACCTATATTTCCTATAACCATTTTCTTATAGGCCTCTGTCTTAAGAATTAATATTTCTATATACTTAAAATGTACCCATCTGACCCTGCCATCAATAAAGCCATAGATGCAGAGAATCAGAAGAAGCATCTATTTCTTCAGACTCTGATAGAGAATCCTCTAATATTGATGAACACATTTGGTGCTCTTAGCCTCAGCTCAAACACAGAAGGTAAAATTCTCCTTTGCAGCCACATAGTCCCCCCCAGGAGCTGAAAGGCGATAAAAAACCTTGGGCTATAGAGGACCCATTCAAAGCAAAATCATTGTCTTCGTACTTAATATTTTGACCTTTACTACCCTGACCTCCCTTCTGATACAGAACCTTAGATGCAATGGTTTCTTACCACTTAATAGAAGAGATCTTAGACTCTTCTGAGTGTCTACTTTTTCAACTCAAATATAGACAACACTACTGCTTCTAGGAGTGGACCCCAGCAGCTTACATAAATACTTTTCTCCAACAGTGACCGTGCATACCACTTGAGCAGCAGGCCCACAATAAACATTTGGCTGAATTTACTTGGCTATCACACACTAACAAAGAGCTGGGTACTCCTGAGTTCAACCTGAAACATGTGGCTTTCCTAACCAAGACGGGTATGGAAGGGCTTGAAAAAAATCACTTCAGAAATCCGAAGATAAGTTATTAGACATACAGTATCAAGGCCCTTTCCTCAGGCTCATTCCTGGATACCTACACTATTGTGGAAAGGGAACAAAGGGCCCTTTGCTTTTTGGGAAACGCTAATGTCACACTTTCTGTCTAACAAATGAGCGACATTCTCATAGATATAGACCCCAAATGAGACTAAGCTGCCTCTGTAGAAGGGTTGATTTTTGATAACTCCTTTGCAAAGGAGATGAAACAGTATGCTTCCACTTTCACCTTTTTTAATAAAATTATGCATTCCCTGAAAGTTTCATCAACCCAATAGTGTTTTTTGTCAGAAAACAAAATTTATGCTTACCTGATAAATTTATTTCTCTTGTGGTGTATCCAGTCCACGGATCATCCATTACTTGTGGGATATTCTCCTTCCCAACAGGAAGCTGCAAGAGGATCACCCACAGCAGAGCTGTCTATATAGCTCCTCCCCTAACTGCCACCTACCAGTCATTCGACCGAAGACAAGCAAGAGAAAGGAGAAACTATAGGGTGCAGTGGTGACTGTAGTTTAAAAATAAAAAACACCTGCCTTAAAATGACAAGGCGGGCCGTGGACTGGATACACCACAAGAGAAATAAATTTATCAGGTAAGCATAAATTTTGTTTTCTCTTGTAAGGTGTATCCAGTCCACGGATCATCCATTACTTGTGGGATACCAATACCAAAGCTATAGGACACGGATGAAGGGAGGGACAAGGCAGGCGCTTAAACGGAAGGCACCACTGCCTGTTAGACCTTTCTCGCAAAAATAGCCTCCGAAGAAGCAAAAGTATCAAATTTATAGAATTTAGAAAAAGTATGAAGCGAAGACCAAGTCGCGCCTTACAAATCTGTTCAACAGAAGCCTCATTCTTAAAAGCCCATGTGGAAGCTACCGCTTTAGTAGAATGAGCTGTAATTCTTTCAGGAGGCTGCTGGCCAGCAGTCTCATAAGCTAAGCGGATTATACTTCTTAGCCAAAAAGATAGAGAAGTTGCCGAAGCTTTTTGGCCTCTCCTCTGTGCAGAGTAGACAACAAACAATGCAGATGTTTGACGAAAATCTTTAGTAGCTTGTAAATAAAACTTTAAAGCGCGAACCACGTCAAGATTGTGTAATGGACGTTCCTTCTTTGAATAAGGATTAGGACACAGTGACGGAACAACAATCTCCTGATTGATATTTTTATTAGATACCACCTTAGGCAGAAAACCAGGTTTGGTACGTAACACTACCTTATCTGCATGGAAAATTAGATAAGGGGAATCACATTGTAAAGCAGATAACTCCGAAACTCTTTGAGCCGAGGAGATAGCTACTAAAAACAGAACTTTCCAAGATAAGAGCTTAATATCTATGGAATGCAAGGGTTCAAACGGAACCCCTTGAAGAACTTTAAGAACTAAATTTAAACTCCATGGCGGAGCAACAGGTTTAAAAACAGGCTTGATTCTAACCAGAGCCTGACAAAACGCCTGAACATCTGGAACCTCAGCCAGACGTTTGTGCAAAAGAATAGACAGAGCAGAAATCTGTCCCTTTAAGGAACTAGCTGATAAACCCTTCTCCAATCCTTCTTGGAGAAAAGATAATATCCTAGGAATCCTGACTTTACTCCATGAGCAACCCTTGGATTCACACCAATGAAGATATTTACACCATATCTTATGATAGATTTTCCTGGTGACAGGCTTTCGCACCTGTATTAAGGTATCAATGACCGACTCGGAGAAACCACGCTTTGATAAAATCAAGCGTTCAATCTCCAAGCAGTCAGACGCAGAAAAATTAGATTTGGATGGTTGAAAGGACCCTGAAGTAGAAGGCCCGGTCTCAGAGGCAGAGTCCATGGTGGAGAGGATGACATGTCCACCAGACCTGCATACCAAGTCCTGCGAGGCCACGCAGGTGCTATCAAAATCACCGAAGTTCTCTCCTGTTTGATCTTGGCAATCAGACGAGGGAGCAGAGGAAACAGTGGAAACACATAAGCCAGGTTGAAGGACCAAGGCACTGTTAGAGCATCTATCAGTGCTGCCTTGGGATCCCTGGACCTGGAACCGTAACAAGGAAGCTTGGCGTTCTGACGAGACGCCATGAGATCCAGTTCTGGTTTGCCCCAAAGTTGAATCAACTGTGCAAATACTTCCGGATGGAGCTCCCTCTCCCCCGGATGAAAAGTCTGTCGACTTAGAAAATCCGCCTCCCAGTTCTCTACTCCTGGGATATGGATAGCTGATAGATGGCAAGAGTGAATCTCTGCCCATCGATTATCTTTGAAACCTCCAACATTGCTAGGGAACTCCTTGTTCCCCCTCGATGGTTGATGTAAGCTACAGTCGTGATGTTGTCCGACTGAAATCTGATGAACCTGACCGCAGCTAGCTGAGGCCAAGCCTGAAGAGTATTGAATATCGCTCTTAGTTCCAGAATGTTTATCGGAAGGAGTGCTTCCTCCTGAGTCCACGATCCCTGAGCCTTCAGGGAGTTTCAGACTGCACCCCAGCCCAGAAGGCTGACATCTGTTGTTACTATTGTCCAATCTGGCCTGCGGAAGGTCATACCTTTGGACAGATGGACCCGAGATAGCCACCAGAGAAGAGAATCCCTGGTCTCTTGATCCAGATTTAGTAGAGGGGACAAATCCGTGTAATCCCCATTCCACTGACTGAGCATGCAGAGTTGCAGCGGTCTGAGATGTAGGCGGGCAAACGGCACTATGTCCATTGCCGCTACCATTAAGCCGATTACTTCCATACACTGAGCCACTGAAGGGCGAGAAGTAGAATAAAGAACACGGCAGGAATTTAGAAGTTTTGACAACCTGGCCTCTGTCAGGTAAATCTTCATTTCTACAGAATCTATCAGAGTTCCCAGGAAGGGGATAGAGAAATCTTCTTTTCGTTCACTTTCCACCCATGAGACCTCAGGAATGCCAGAACAATGTCCGTATGGGACTTGGCAATTTGGAAATTCGACGCCTGTATCAGAATGTCGTCTAAGTAAGGGGCTACTGTTATGCCCCGCGGCCTTAGGACCGCCAGAAGTGACCCCAGAACCTTCGTAAAGATTCTTGGTGCCGTAGCTAACTCAAAGGGAAGAGCCACAAACTGGTAATGCCTGTCTAGGAAGGCGAACCTGAGAAACCGATGATGATCTTTGTGTATCGGAATGTGAAGATAAGCATCCTTTAAGTCCATGGTAGTCATGTATTGACCCTCCTGGATCATAGGTAGGATGGTTCGAATAGTCTCCATCTTGAAAGATGGGACCCTGAGAAATTTGTTTAGGATCTTGAGATCTAAGATTGGTCTGAAGGTTCCCTCTTTCCTGGGAACCACAAAGAGATTTGAATAGAAGCCTTGCCCCTGTTCCTCCTTTGGAACTGGGTGGATCACTCCCATAACTAGAAGGTCTTGAACACAATGTAAGAATGCCTCTCTCTTTATCTGGTCTGCAGATAATTGTGAGAGGTGAAATCTTCCTTTTGGGGAAGAAGCTTTGAAGTCCAGAAGATATCCCTGGGACACAATTTCCAACGCCCAGGGATCCTGGACATCTCTTGCCCAAGCCTGGGCGAAGAGAGAAAGTCTGCCCCCTACTAGATCCGTTACCGGTTCGGGGGCTGATCTTTCATGCTGTCTTAGAGGCAGCAGCAGGCTTTTTGGCCTGCTTACCTTTGTTCCAGGCCTGGTTAGGTCTCCAGACCGGCTTGGACTGGGCAAAATTTCCCTCTTG
This sequence comes from Bombina bombina, assembly GCF_027579735.1. Taxonomy (NCBI): domain Eukaryota; kingdom Metazoa; phylum Chordata; class Amphibia; order Anura; family Bombinatoridae; genus Bombina; species Bombina bombina. The sequence goes on along the minus strand of NC_069502.1, from coordinate 435,154,520 downwards.
TTTTGCATTAGAGGGAGTTGATGCCGCGCTCGTCTTAAAGTTTCGAAAGGCACGAAAATTAGTTTGATTGGTCCTTGATTTATTAGACCTATCCTGAGGAAGGGCATGACCTTTTCCTCCAGTAATATCAGAAATGATCTCCTTCAGTCCAGGCCCGAATAGGGTCTGCCCCTTAAAGGGAATGTTGAGAAGCTTAGACTTTGAAGTAATGTCAGCTGACCAGGATTTAAGCCATAGCGCCCTACGCGCCTGTATAGCAAAACCTGAGTTCTTAGCCGTTAGTTTGGTTAAATGAACAACAGCGTCAGAAACAAATGAATTGGCTAGCTTAAGCGCTTTAAGCTTGTCAAGTATATCATCCAATGGAGTTTCTACCTGTAAGGCCTCTTCCAGAGACTCAAACCAGAAGGCCGCAGCAGCAGTGACCGGGGCAATGCATGCAAGAGGCTGGAGAATAAAACCTTGTTGAATAAACATTTTCTTAAGGTAACCCTCTATCTTTTTATCCATTGGATCTAGGAAAGCACAACTGTCCTCGACGGGAATAGTTGTACGCTTAGCTAGGGTAGAAACTGCTCCCTCCACCTTAGGGACCGTTTGCCATAAGTCCCGTGTAGCGGCATCTATTGGAAACATTTTCTTAAAAATAGGAGGGGGAGAGAACGGTACACCTGGTCTATCCCATTCCTTAGTAATAATTTCTGAAAACCTTTTAGGTATTGGAAAAACAGTGTAAACAGGCACTGCATAGTATTTATCCAATCTACACAATTTCTCTGGCACTATAATGGTGTCACAGTCATCCAGAGTAGCTAAAACCTCCCTGAGCAACACGCGGAGGTGTTCAAGCTTAAATTTAAATGTAGACATATCAGAATCAGGTTAAAGCATCTTCCCTGAATCAGAAAAATCACCCACAGAAAGAAGCTTTCCTGCCTCAGCTTCTGCATATTGTGAGGGGATATCAGACATAGCTACTAAAGCGTCAGAGAGCTCTGTATTTTTTCTAGTCCCAGAGCTGTCTCGCTTTCCTTGTAACCCTGGTAGTTTGGACAATACCGCTGTAAGGGTATGATCCATAACTGCCGCCATGTCTTGTAAAGTAAACGCCATGGGCGCGCTAGATGTACTTGGCGCCACTTGAGCGGGAGTCCCTTGAGCGGGAGTCAAAGGTTCTGACACGTGGGGCGAGTTAGTCGGCATAACTTCCCCCTTGTCAATCTGCTCTGGTGATAAATCTTTTAAAGACAGAATATGATCTTTATAACTTAAAGTAAAATCAGTACATTTGGTACACATTCTAAGAGGGGGTTCCACAATGGCTTCTAAACATAATGAACAAGGAGTTTCCTCTATGTCAGACATGTTTAAACAGACTAGCAATGAGACCAGCAAGCTTGGAAAACACTTTGATAAATGTAAACAAGCAAAAAATAAAAACGGTACTGTGCCTTTAAGAGAAACAAATTTTGTCAGAAATTGAAAAACAGTGATAAAAAGCAGTAAATCTTACGAATTTTTTACAGTGTGTATAATAGACTAACAGAGCATTGCACCCACTTGCAAATGGATGATTAACCCCTTAGTTTCAAAACCGGATCAAAAAAACAATATAAACGTTTTTTAACAGTCACAACAAACTGCCACAGCTCTGCTGTGGCCCTACCTGCCCATACAACGACTTTTGAAGGCACAAAAACCCTTTGTAGAGGTCCTAAGTGTTCAGGGGACTCCTTCAGGGAAGCTGGAAGTCTCAAGCTGCAAAAACTACTGCACGATTTAGGCCTGAAATTAGGCCCCTCCCAACCTGTACTCACAGTGAGAGGGCCATAAAAAACTATCCCTAGGCAAAATCTAGCCAGCCATGTGGAAAAAACTGGGCCCCAATAAAGTTTTATCACCAATATGTAGAAAAAAAACGTTTAAACACTTCCAGCAAACGTTATCTTATTTTCAGTAATGTGAGAAAGTAATAAGAATATTACCTTTTACAGCAAGCATGATACTAGTCGTTATTAAATCACTGTAATCAGGCTTACCTTAAATAAATCCGGTATTAACAGCATTTTCTAGCATATTCATTTCTCTAGAAAAATTTAAACTGCACATACCTCATAGCAGGAGACCCTGCACGCCATTCCCCCAGCTAAAGTTACCTCATCTCTTCAGTTATGTGTGAGAACAGCAATGGATCTTAGTTACAACCTGCTAAGATCATCAAAAACCACAGGCAGACTCTTCTTCAACTTTCTGCCTGAGGCTAAAACAGTACAACTCCGGTACCATTTGAAAATAATAAACTTTTGATTGAAGATAAACTACATAAATTCACCACATCTCTCTAGCTACTTCCTATCTTGTCGAGAGCTGCAAGAGAATGACTGGTAGGTGGCAGTTAGGGGAGGAGCTATATAGACAGCTCTGCTGTGGGTGATCCTCTTGCAGCTTCCTGTTGGGAAGGAGAATATCCCACAAGTAATGGATGATCCGTGGACTGGATACACCTTACAAGAGAAATAGGATTTTCAGTGGTTGTCTCCCTGGCACTTCACATATTCTGAACTACAGAGACAGTACCTGGTGTATAGATCCAGTGTAACACAGCCCACCAGAATGCACATCCTACCAGGAAGTGGTCTGGGATGCACTGTATCTCTCCTGGTATCTTCTTTGGTGAGGGGTCGTAGCATTGAGGTTAGAGCGGTGGTTATGGAGGAGTGCACTATTATTATTATCATCATCATCATCGGGTATTTGTAGAGCGCAAACAGGTTCCGCAACGCTAACTAGGAATAGCGTGGCTCCCATTTAAATGGACATGAAACACAAAAAAGAAAAACATTTCATGATTCAGATAGAGAATATAATTTTAAACAACTTTCCATTTTACTTCTGTTATCTAATTTGCTTTATTCTCTTGGTATCCTTGGTTGAAGCAGCAGCAATGCACTACTGGGAGCTAGCTGAATGCATTGGACAAGCTAATAACATGAAGCATATGTGCAGCCACTAATCAGCAGCTACTGAGCTTATCTATCCATTTCAACAAAGGACATCAAGAGAACAAACCAAATTAGATAATAGAAGTAAATTAGAAATTTGTTTAAAATCACATGCTCTGTCTGAATCATGAAAGAAAAGAAATTGGGTTTAATGTTCCTTTAAGTTGCTGTCAATCAAGATACTGTTAGCTGCGCTAAGGATAGCCCGGCTTTGGCAGTATAGAGCAGCTGTGATTTCTTTTGAAGTTACTAGCATTAAGGATATAGTGACCTTCTCTAAGGGTAGTGCTATTTGTGACCTTAATGTCAGAAATACCCCTGTAAATGTTTCGGCGCCAAGGCCTATGGGGGATGTTAAAAGACCCTTACTGACACCAGTTCTGTTTTTGGTTATTCTTTAAGGAAGTTCTAGCATTCCTTTTTTTGGCCTGCTTCCCCGATTCTGACCCTGGCATGTACACTGTTGACTCATCCTTAGCTGTACTGTGCTTTGCAGACTGATTGACTGTTGACCCTTAGAACAGAACTTTGGAGTATTCTTCTGCATTAACCCTTTGCTGTGATGTTTGGTTCCTGACTGCTAATTAGGTATTAACTCCTGACCTCTCTTGATTACCCTCTGCTGATGCTGCTTATCTGGAGTCTACTCTGACCCTCACCTACCCTCGGCCTCCAACACATCTCCTGCAAAATTCTAGTCTCTAAGGCAACTACATTTTTAACTTATATTTGGCCTTCATCCAGGCAATATTTAGACTGCACCTATGCAGGAAGTGTTCCAGATGCTGACCATCATTTTACAGTTGAGACATGAAATTTCACGATAACTTCATTGTGTGTATGCCCGGAAAGGAAGGATAATCTTCAGCTGCATCTAGGCACTCTGCTGAATAGCATTGACAGTCTTAAATCCAACTAGTGAGGACTTCATATGCAGCCCAGATCGTGATGTCATCAGTGGGTGGAGCTTGGCAGCCATTTCAAAGTGGCCAGAAACAATATTCCTTTTAAAAGAGCTTTTTTACCATTCCAGCTGCATGATATAGAAAGGGGTGCAGGACATAATCTAAAGTAAGACTTTAAGATAACTACAGTGTAGACTGTCCCTTTAAGGGACATAATGGTTAAAACTGAAATGCAAAGGTTCTACAAGGATGCTATGCGCTCCTATTCATTATTACATCACCCACAAACTTCAAAGGTTCCAGTTGCCCTGAATATGCAGACAGTGACATTTTTAAACAAAATATTAGGTTGGATGAGGGCCCTACCATTACCCCCAAAAACTAGTTAATAATTTTGTGTTCGCTTTTTGTACTCCAGACTTAATGGTCAAGAATGACACCTACTAATAGCATAGCAAGCTCTGTCATTGGTCGGTGTGCTACAACATCTGTATTGACATTAGTTTTACAGGCCTTTGCAATTGTACATACACTTCCCTACATTCATCGGAAAATTTTATGATTGTAACAAAATAAAAACAATATGGATTGCCATTCAATAAACTGTTTAGTGTTAACCTTCCAATCTCTCATACATTTCTAATTGAAAAATAAAAGGAAACTTCAGTGAAACACAATGAACATTAATATTTATTATAGAATATATTTACAGGAAATATGTTTTTTGTGCCAATGGTATAAAGAGGCTTTTTATTTACATTGATATTTTTACACATATATGATGCACAATATCTTCTCTTTACATTTAGAAACACTTACACTTAAATAATTACAAATTAATAGTAAAAACAACCAAAGGCAGCAGCAACACAAAACAGGTGTTCCTAAAAAAAGATAAAGAAATTAAAGTTTATTATATTTCAAAATTGATCAAATAGAAAAGAATTACTGCACAAATGTGTATACCTGTGTATCTCCATATAAATAGAATAACAAATCAATACTTTATGTAATGATCTAGAACAGTGCTATATGATGTTATTTTGGTGTGATGAACCATGTAGCTACAAACCAATATGCTGCCTCTCTAAATTGACCCTATATGGGCACTCTACACTGATGCCAACTGCTTCAAACAATATTCCTACGTGCAATTTACAGGCAAAATATTACATACATGTCAAAGCAGGTGATGCATTAAATGCACATGCATTTTTCAAAATACAGGCAGCCATAGTTTACAAACCTGTCCTCAGGCCTCCCTAACAGGACAGATTTGAGGATATCTGAACTAGAGCACAGGTGAAATAATCAGCTGATTAGTAAACATGGTTATTTTATCTGCACTCGCCCAAGGTAATCCTGAAAATCTGGCCTGTTAGGGAGGACTGAGGACAGGTTTAAAAAAAAACTGTGATTTACATGAAACAACATGATTAAGAGTTGCATTTGATGCATAAGTCACATTATTGGGAAAAATTATCTTCCATTTCCTGAAAATAAGAAAGGAAAATGTAAACCCAGAGGAGGACATCTGAGAACTCTTTTATGCAACTTTACTATTTTTAACACAAATTATACATAGAATCTTACATCTTATAAGTCAATTAAAATGTTGCATTTTTGATAAAGATCAGTGTTTAATGTATATACCCTTCTAATTGTAAATACTGATAGGACTTATATGGCTGAACATTATTTCTGTCCATCCTGCCACTTTCAGATGACAAGATAAAACAGAATTTATGTTTACCTGATAAATTACTTTCTCCAACGGTGTGTCCGGTCCACGGCGTCATCCTTACTTGTGGGATATTCTCCTCCCCAACAGGAAATGGCAAAGAGCCCAGCAAAGCTGGTCACATGATCCCTCCTAGGCTCCGCCTACCCCAGTCATTCGACCGACGTTAAGGAGGAATATTTGCATAGGAGAAACCATATGTTACCGTGGTGACTGTAGTTAAAGAAAATAAATTATCAGACCTGATTAAAAAAACCAGGGCGGGCCGTGGACCCGACACACCCTTGGAGAAAGTAATTTATCAGGTAAACATAAATTCTGTTTTCTCCAACATAGGTGTGTCCGGTCCACGGCGTCATCCTTACTTGTGGGAACCAATACCAAAGCTTTAGGACACGGATGAAGGGAGGGAGCAAATCAGGTCACCTAAATGGAAGGCACCACGGCTTGCAAAACCTTTCTCCCAAAAATAGCCTCAGAAGAAGCAAAAGTATAAAATTTGTAAAATTTAGAAAAAGTGTGCAGTGAGGACCAAGTCGCTGCCTTACATATCTGATCAACAGAAGCCTCGTTCTTGAAGGCCCATGTGGAAGCCACAGCCCTAGTGGAGTGAGCTGTGATTCTTTCAGGAGGCTGCCGTCCGGCAGTCTCATAAGCCAATCGGATAATGCTTTTAATCCAGAAGGAGAGAGAGGTAGAAGTTGCTTTTTGACCTCTCCGTTTACCAGAATAAACAACAAACAAAGACAAAGTTTGTCTGAAATCCTTAGTAGCTGCTAAGTAAAATTTGAGAGCACGAACTACATCCAAGTTGTGCAACAAACGTTCCTTCTTTGAAACTGGATTAGGACACAAAGAAGACACAACTATCTCCTGGTTAATGTTTTTGTTAGAAACAACTTTTGGAAGAAAACCAGGTTTAGTACGCAAAACCACCTTATCTGCATGGAACACCAGATAAGGAGAAGAACACTGCAGAGCAGATAAGTCTGAAACTCTTCTAGCAGAAGAAATTGCAACCAAAAACAAAACTTTCCAAGATAATAACTTAATATCAACGGAATGTAAGGGTTCAAACGGAACCCCCTGAAGAACTGAAAGAACTAGGTTGAGACTCCAAGGAGGAGTCAAAATTTTGTAAACAGGCTTGATTCTAACCAGAGCCTGAACAAAGGCTAGAACATCTGGCACAGCTGCCAGCTTTTTGTGAAGTAACACAGACAAGGCAGAAATCTGTCCCATCAAAGAACTTGCAGATAATCCTTTTTCCAATCCTTCTCGAAGGAAGGATAGACTCTTAGGAATCTTAACCTTGTCCCAAGGGAATCCTGCAGATTCACACCAACAGATATACCAAATTATGTGGTAATTTTTCTGGTTACAGGCTTTCAGGCCTGAACAAGAGTATTAATAACAGAATCTGAGAACCCTCGCTTTGATAAGATCAAGCGTTCAATCTCCAAGCAGTCAGCTGGAGTGGGTCGAACGGACCTAGAACAAGAAGGTCTCGTCTCAAAGGTAGCTTCCATGGTGGAGCCGATGACATATTCACCAGATCTGCATACCAAGTCCTGCGTGGCCACGCAGGAGCTATCAAAATCACCGACGCCCTCTCCTGATTGATCCTGGCTACCAGCCTGGGGATGAGAGGAAACGGCGGGAACACATAAGCTAGTTTGAAGGTCCAAGGTGCTACTAGTGCATCCACTAGAGCCGCCTTGGGATCCCTGGATCTGTACCCGTAGTAAGGAACTCTGAAGTTCTGACGAGAGGCCATCAGATCCATGTCTGGAATGCCCCACGGTTGAGTGACTTGGGCAAAGATTTCCGGATGGAGTTCCCACTCCCCCGGATGCAATGTCTGACGACTCAGAAAATCCGCTTCCCAATTTTCCACTCCTGGGATGTGGATAGCAGACAGGTGGCAGGAGTGAGACTCCGCCCATAGAATGATTTTGGTCACTTCTTCCATCGCTAGGGAACTCCTTGTTCCCCCCTGATGGTTGATGTATGAACTTGGCCCTCGCTAGCTGAGGCCAAGCTTTGAGAGCATTGAATATCGCTCTCAGTTCCAGAATATTTATCGGTAGAAGAGATTCTACCCGAGACCAAAGACCCTGAGCTTTCAGGGATCCCCAGACCGCGCCCCAGCCCATCAGACTGGCGTCGGTCGTGACAATGACCCACTCTGGTCTGCGGAAGGTCATCCCTTGTGACAGGTTGTCCAGGGACAGCCACCAACGGAATGAGTCTCTGGTCCTCTGATTTACTTGTATCTTCGGAGACAAGTCTGAATAGTCCCCATTCCACTGACTGAGCATGAACAGTTGTAATGGTCTTAGATGAATGCGCACAAAAGGAACTATGTCCATTGCCGCTACCATCAAACCTATCACTTCCATGCACTGCGCTATGGAAGGAAGAGGAACGGAATGAAGTATCCGACAAGAGTCTAGAAGTTTTGTTTTTCTGGCTTCTGCCAGAAAAATCCTCATTTCTAAGGAGTCTATTATAGTTCCCAAGAAGGGAACCCTCGTTGACGGAGATAGAGAACTCTTTTCCACGTTCACTTTCCATCCGTGAGATCTGAGAAAGGCCAGGACAATGTCCGTGTGAGCCTTTACTTGAGGAAGGGACGACGCTCGAATCAGAATGTCGTCCAAGTAAGGTACTACAGCAATGCCCCTTGGTCTTAGCACCGCCAGAAGGGACCCTAGTACCTATGATAAAATCCTAGGAGCAGTGGCTAATCCGAAAGAAAACGCCACGAACTGGAAATGCTTGTCCAGGAATTCAAACCTTAGGAACCGATGATGTTCCTTGTGGATAGGAATATGTAGATACGCATCCTTGAAATCCACCTTGGTCATGAATTGACCTTCCTGGATGGAAGGAAGAAGTGTTCGAATGGTTTCCATCTTGAACGATGGAACCTTGAGAAACTTGTTCAAGATCTTGAGATCTAAGATTGGTCTGAACGTTCCCTCTTTTTTGGGAACTATGAACAGATTGGAGTAGAACCCCATCCCTTGTTCTCCTAATGGAACAGGATGAATCACTCCCATTTTTAGCAGGTCTTCTACCCAATGTAAGAATGCCTGTCTTCTTATGTGGTCTGAAGACAACTGAGACCTTTGGAACCTCCCCCTTGGAGGAAGCCCCTTGAACTCCAGAGAATAACCTTGGGAGACTATTTCTAGCGCCCAAGGATCCAGAACATCTCTTGCCCCAGCCTGAGCGAAGAGAGAGAGTCTGCCCCCCACCAGATCCGGTCCCGGATCGAGGGCCCGCATTTCATGCTGTCTTGGTAGCAGTGGCAGGTTTCCTGGCCTGCTTTCCTTTGTTCCAGCCTTGCATAGGTCTCCAGGCTGGATTGGCTTGAGAAGTATTACCTTCCTGCTTAGAGGACGTAGCCCTTGGGGCTGAACCGTTTCTGCGAAAGGGACGAAACTTAGGTTTATTTTTGGTCTTGAAAAGACCTATCCTGAGGAAGGGCGTGGCCCTTGCCCCCAGTGATATCAGAGATAATCTCTTTCAAGTCAGGGCCAAAGAGTGTTTTCCCCTTGAAAGGAATGTCAAGCAATTTGTTCTTGGAAGACGCATCCGCTGCCCAAGATTTTAACCAAAGCGCTCTGCGCCACAATAGCAAACCCAGAATTTTTTCGCCGCTAACCTAGCCAATTGCAAGGTGGCGTCTAGGGTGAAAGAATTAGCCAATTTAAGAGCACGAATTCTGTCCATAATCTCCTCATAAGAAGAAGAATTACTAATAATCGCCTTTCCTAGCTCATCAAACTAGAAACACGCGGCTGCAGTGACAGGGACAATGCATGCAATTGGTCGTAGAAGGGAACCTTGCTGAACAAAACATCTTTAGCAGACCTTCTAATTTTTTATCCATAGGATCTTGGAAAGCACAACTATCTTCTATGGGTATAGTGGCGCGCTTGTGTAGAGTAGAAACCGCCCCCTCGACCTTGGGGACTGTCTGCCATCAGTCCTTTCTGGGGTCGACTATAGGAAAACAATTTTATAAATATGGGGGGAGGTACTAAAGGTATACCGGGCCTGTCCCATTCTTTACTAACAATGTACGCCACCCGCTTGGATATAGGAAAAGCTTCGGGGGGCCCCGGGGCCTCTAAGAACTTTTCCATTTTACATAGTGGTTCTGGAATGACCAGATAATCACAATCATCCAAATTGGATAACACCTCCTTAAGCAGAGCGCGGAGATGTTCCAACTTAAACTTAAAAATAATCACATCAGGTTCAGCTTGTTGAGAAATGTTTCCTGAATCTGAAATTTCTCCCTCAGACAAAACCACCCTGGCCCCCTCAGACTGGTGTAGGGGCCCTTCAGAAACCATATCATCAGCGTTCTCATGCTCTACAGAATTTTCTAAAACAGAGCAGTCGCGCTTTCACTGATAAGTGGGCATATTGGCTAAAATGTTTTTGATAGAATTATCCATTACAGCCGTTAAATGTTGCATAGTAAGGAGTATTGGCGCACTAGATGTACTAGGGGCCTCCTGTATGGGCAAGACTGGTGTAGACGAAGGAGGGGATGATGCAGTACCATGCTTACTCCCCTCACTTGAGGAATCATCTTGGGCATCATTTTTACTAAATTTTTTTATGACATAAAATACATATAGTTAAATGAGAAGGAACCTAGGTTTCCCCACAGTCAGAACACAATCTATCTGGTAGTTCAGACATGTTAAACAGGCATAAACTTGATAACAAAGCACAAAAAACGTTTTAAAATAAAACCGTTACTGTCACTTTAAATTTTAAACTAAACACACTTTATTACTGCAATTGCGAAAAAGTATGAAGGAATTGTTCAAAATTCACCAAAATTTCACCACAGTGTCTTAAAGCCTTAAAAGTATTGCACACCAAATTTGGAAGCTTTAACCCTTAAAATAACGGAACCGGAGCCGTTTTTATATTTAACCCCTTTACAGTCCCTGGAATCTGCTTTGCTGAGACCCAACCAAGCCCAAAGGGGAATACGATACCAAATGATGCCTTCAGAAAGACTTTTCTATGTATCAGAGCTCCACACACATGCAGCTGCATGCCATGCTGTCCTCAAAAACAAGTGCGCCATACCGGCGCGAAAATGAGGCTCTGACTATGATTAGGGAAAGCCCCTAAAGAATAAGGTGTCAAAAACAGTGCCTGCCGATATAATCATATCAAAATACCCAGAATAAATGATTCCTCAAGGCTAAATATGTGTTAATAATGAATCGATTTAGCCCAGAAAAAGTCTACAGTCTTAATAAGCCCTTGTGAAGCCCTTATTTACTATCTTAATAAACATGGCTTACCGGATCCCATAGGGAAAATGACAGCTTCCAGCATTACATCGTCTTGTTAGAATGTGTCATACCTCAAGCAGTAAGAGACTGCACACTGTTCCCCCAACTGAAGTTAATTGCTCTCAACAGTCCTGTGTGGAACAGCCATGGATTTTAGTTACGGTGCTAAAATCATTTTCCTCATACAAACAGAAATCTTCATCTCTTTTCTGTTTCTGAGTAAATAGTACATACCAGCACTATTTTAAAATAACAAACTCTTGATTGAATAATAAAAACTACAGTTAAACACTAAAAAACTCTAAGCCATCTCCGTGGAGATGTTGCCTGTACAACGGCAAAGAGAATGACTGGGGTAGGCGGAGCCTAGGAGGGATCATGTGACCAGCTTTGCTGGGCTCTTTGCCATTTCCTGTTGGGGAGGAGAATATCCCACAAGTAAGGATGACGCCGTGGACCGGACACACCTATGTTGGAGAAATAAGTCTGTTTTCCCTAGCGTTACAACCTGTTGAAGACAGTGAACAAAGAGCCGCTTAGTGCAGTGTTTCTCAATTGCAGTTCTCTATCACGACAGCTATGCCTAAATTTTGTTGAATCTAAGAATGTATTTCAGGCTATAACATACACACACACACACATATATATTCAATGAAAATGTAAAAAAAGCTAACCAGTAAATAGTGTTTTTGTAAACATAGGTTGTCATAAGTGGCCAGCAATGAAATCCGTCACAGGAAAGACTACCAAATGAAAAAGCTAAAACAATTTCAATGTATCTGCTTTACCATGTGTTATTTGACTCTCAATATATTTAATCTTATAATAGATTGAAAGAATTTAAGACGGACATACAGCAAATACACATACAATTTGCACTTTTGCAAGAAGATCTAGGTTATTTAAATGATCCTTATCTTGTTGCTTAAAGGGCTATAATACCCAAATGTTTAAACACTTCATCTCTATGTAAAAAAGAAGGATATTTTATCTCAAAAGTTCCTCAGTAGCCACATCCTATTGTAAAGGATTTCTAAGCAGCATGTTAGTATGTATGTCCTGGGACAGCTGAAAGGATGAGCCTCGTGCACTCTCATATTATTTCCCTATTCAGATTAGGGAAGGTTACAATGAAATCTCATGAGAGATTAGTCAAATATCATGAGATCACAGTAAAAGAGTTCATGACCTCAGCACTGCTGATGCTGATTGGCTGCTGTTCATTTCTTCATTTTTTTATTTTTTTTACCTGCAGCTGGGAGCAGCTGAAGTATAACTTTTTACACAAAACTTACTCTGCTGAGCTGAGGAGATTGTGAGGTAAAATATCTTCCTTTTTTACATAGAGATGCTCAGGTGATATCTTCCTGTCAGCTTTTTACAGTTATACTGCATCAGTTTCAAGTGATTTAGCATACGAGTATTATGTCCCTTTAAATCAGGTTAAAAAAAAACCTTATGAGCACAATAGTTTTAAAGGATAAATATTTGCATAGTTAAAAGTAACATGAGATATGAGCGATGAGTGTTTGCCTATCTAACATATTGTTATAGTATTGGAAAGCTGCAAGCCCCAGTAGAACTTTCACCTGCAATTAATTTGATTGTTAGATGTATTTCTAAAAATCTTCCATCAATGTACTGGTTACTTTCAGTATGTCAATGAAGCAGATTCACTAACAGCCTAAGCAGCTGCAGCCCATTTAATACAGTTCATGTACATAAAACCAGTGAGATTAAAGAGCTTGGACAGGTTATAAGAGAACCTACCTAGTGTTGCCTGTGTCACCCCAGTAAAAAGATAAGATTTAGCAAAATAAAAACAGTCCTTAAAAAGGGAAAGTAAATTAAAAAAATTCAGATATAGCGTGCAATTTACTTATATTGTGTAACTTTCTATCTTTTGTTGAAAAGCATACTGAGGTAGCCCCAGGAGCAGGCAGTAATGCACTTCTGAGAGCTAGCTGCCGATTTGTAGCTGCATATATATACTTTTGTAATTGGCTTACCCAATGTGTTCAGCTAGCTCCCAGTAGTGTATGCTTTATCTGAATTATGAAAAAAACATAATTTATGCTTATCTGATAAATTTATTTCTCTTGTGGTGTATCCAGTCCACGGATCATCCATTACTTGTGGGATATTCTCCTTCCCAACAGGAAGCTGCAAGAGGATCACCCACAACTGCCACTACCAGTCATTCGACCGAAGACAAGCAAGAGAAAGGAGAAACTATAGGGTGCAGTGGTGACTGTAGTTTAAAAATAAAAAACACCTGCCTTAAAATGACAGGGCGGGCCGTGGACTGGATACACTACAAGAGAAATAAATTTATCAGGTAAGCATAAATGTTTTCTCTTGTAAGGTGTATCCAGTCCACGGATCATCCATTACTTGTGGGATACCAATACCAAAGCTATAGGACACGGATGAAGGGAGGGACAAGGCAGGCGCTTAAACGGAAGGCACCACTGCCTGCAAGACCTTTCTCCCAAAAATAGCCTCCGAAGAAGCAAAAGTATCAAATTTATAGAATTTTGAAAAAGTATGAAGCGAAGACCTAGTCGCCGCCTTACAAATCTGTTCAACAGAAGCCTCATTTTTAAAAGCCCACGTGGAAGCTACCGCTCTAGTAGAATGAGCTGTAATCCTTTCAGGAGGCTGCTGGCCAGCAGTCTCATAAGCTAAGCGTATTATACTCCTTAGCCAAAAAGAAAGAGAGGTTGCCGAAGCCTTTTGGCCTCTCCTCTGTCCAGAGTAGACAACAAACAATGCAGATGTTTGACGAAAATCTTTAGTAGCTTGTAAATAAAACTTTAAAGCACGAACCATGTCAAGATTGTGTAAAAGACGTTCCTTCTTTGAAGAAGGATTAGGACACAGTGACGGTACAACAATCTCCTGATTGATATTTTTATTAGATACCACCTTAGGTAAAAAAACAGGTTTGGTACGTAACACTACCTTATCTGCATGAAAAATGAGATAAGGGGAATCACATTGTAAAGCAGATAACTTCCGAAACTCTTCGAGCCGAGGAGATAGCTACTAAAAACAGAACCTTAAGAACTAAATTTAAACTCCAAGGCGGAGCAACAGGTTTAAACACAGGCTTGATTCTGACTAAAGCCTGACAAAATGCCTGCACGTCTGGAACCTCAGCCAGACGTTTGTGCAAAAGAATAGACAGAGCAGAAATCTGTCCTTTTAAGGAACTAGCTGACAAACCCTTCTCCAATCCTTCTTGGAGAAAAGATAATATCCTAGGAATCCTGACCTTACTCCATGAGTAACCCTTGGATTCACACCAATGAAGATATTTACACCATATCTTATGATAGATTTTCCTGGTGACAGGCTTTCATGCCTGTATTAAGGTATCAATGACCGACTCGGAGAAACCACGCTTTGATAAAATCAAGCGTTCAATCTCCAAGCAGTCAGCCGCAGAGAAATTAGATTTAGATGGTTGAAAGGACCCTAAAGTAGAAGGTCCTGCCTCAGAGGCAGAGTCCATGGTGGAAAGGATGACATGTCCACCAGATCTGCATATTAAGTCCTGCGTGGCCACGCAGGTGCTATCAAAATTACTGATGCTCTCTCCTGTTTGATCTTGGCAATCAGAAGAGGGAGCAGAGGAAACGGTGGAAACACATAAGCCAGGTTGAAGGACCAAGGCGCTGCTAGAGCATCTATCAGCGCTGCCTTGGCATCCCTGGACCTGGATCCGTAACAAGGAAGCTTGGCGTTCTGGCGAGATGCCATGAGATCCAGTTCTGGTTTGCCCCAACGTTGAATCAACTGTGCAAACACCTCCGGATGGAGCTCCCACTCCCCCGGATGAAAAGTCTGTCGACTTAGAAAATCAGCCTCCCAGTTGTCTACTCCTGGGATATGGATAGCTGATAGATGGCAAGAGTGAATCTCTGCCCATTGAATTATCTTTGAAACCTCCAACATCGTTGGCGAACTCCTTGTTCCCCCTTGATGGTTGATGTAAGCTACAGTCGTGATGTTGTCCGACTAAAAACTGATGAACCTCACTGCCGCTAGCTGAGGCCAAGCCTGAAGAGCATTGAATATCGCTCTTAGTTCCAGAATGTTTATTGGAAGGAGTGCCTCCTCCTGAGTCCACAAGCCCTGAGCCTTCAGAGAGTTCCAGACTGCACCCCAGCCCAGAAGGCTGGCATCTGTTGTTACTATTGTCCAATCTGGCCTGCGGAAGGTCATACCTTTGGACAGATGGACCCAAGATAGCCACCAGAGAAGAGAATCCCTGGTCTCTTGATCCAGATTTAGTAGAGGGGACAAATCTGTGTAATCCCCATTCCACTGACTGAGCATGCAGAGTTGCAGCGGTCTGAGATGTAGGCGGGCAAACGGAACTATGTCCATTGCCGCTACCATTAAGCCGATTACTTCCATACACTGATCCACCGAAGGGCGAGAAGTATAATAAAGAACACGGCAGGAATTTAGAAGTTTTGACAACCTGTCCTCTGTCAGGTAAATCCTCATTTCTACAGAATCTATCAGAGTTCCCAGGAAGGAAACTCTTGTGAGAGGGGATAGAGAACTCTTCTTTTCGTTCACTTTAAACCCATGAGACCTCAGGAATGCCAGAACAATGTCCGTATGGGACTTGGCAATTCGACGCCTGTATCAGAATGTCGTCTAAGTAAGGGGCTACTGCTATGCCCCGCGGCCTTAGGACCGCCAGAAGTGACCCCAGAACCTTCGTAAAGATTCTTGGTGCCGTAGCTAACCCAAAGGGAAGAGCCACAAACTGGTAATGCCTGTCTAGGAAGGCGAACTTGAGAAACCGATGATGATCTTTGTGTATTGGAATGTGAAGATAAGCATCCTTTAAGTCCACGGTAGTCATGTATTGACCCTCCTGGATCATAGGTAGGATGGTTCGAATAGTCTCCATCTTGAAAGATGGGACCCTGAGAAATTTGTTTAGGATCTTGAGATCTAAGATTGGTCTGAAGGTTCCCTCTTTCTTGGGAACCACAAAGAGATTTGAATAGAAGCCTTGCCCCTGTTCCTCCTTTGGAACTGGGTGGATCACTCCCATAACTAGGAGGTCTTGAACACAATGTAAGAATGCCTCTCTCTTTATCTGGTCTGCAGATAATTGTGAGAGGTGAAATCTTCCTTTTGGGGAAGAAGCTTTGAAGTCCAGAAGATATCCCTGGGACACAATTTCCAACGCCCAGGGATCCTGGACATCTCTTGCCCAAGCCTGGGCAAAGAGAGAAAGTCTGCCCCCTACTAGATCCGTTACCGGTTCGGGGGCTGATCTTTCATGCTGTCTTAGAGGCAGCAGCAGGCTTTTTGGCCTGCTTACCTTTGTTCCAGGCCTGGTTAGGTCTCCAGACCGGCTTGGACTGGGCAAAATTTCCCTCTTGTTTTGCATTAGAGGGAGTTGATGCCGCGCTCGTCTTAAAGTTTCGAAAGGCACGAAAATTAGTTTGTTTGGTCCTTAATTTATTAGACCTATCCTGAGGAAGGGCATGACCTTTTCCTCCAGTAATATCAGAAATGATCTCCTTTAGTCCAGGCCCGAATAGGGTCTGCCCCTTGAAGGGAATGTTGAGAAGCTTAGACTTTGAAGTAACGTCAGCTGACCAGGATTTAAGCCATAGCACCCTACGCGCCTGTATAGCAAAACCTGAGTTCTTAGCCGTTAGTTTGGTTAAATGAACAACGGCGTCAGAAACAAATGAATTGGCTAGCTTAAGTGCTTTAAGCTTGTCAAGTATATCATCCAATGGAGTTTCTACCTGTAAGGCCTCTTCCAGAGACTCAAACCAGAAGGCCGCAGCAGCAGTGACCGGGGCAATGCATGCAAGAGGCTGGAGAATAAAACCTTGTTGCATAAACATTTTCTTAAGGTAACCCTCTATCTTTTTATCCATTGGATCTAGGAAAGCACAACTGTCCTCGACGGGAATAGTTGTACGCTTAGCTAGGGTAGAAACTGCTCCCTCCACCTTAGGGACTGTTTGCCATAAGTCCCGTGTAGCGGCATCTATTGGAAATATTTTCTTAAAAATAGGAGGGGGAGAGAACGGTACACCTGGTCTATCCCATTCCTTAGTAATAATTTCTGAAAACCTTTTAGGTATTGGAAAAACATCAGTGTAAACAGGCACTGCATAGTATTTATCCAATCTACACAATTTCTCTGGCACTATAATGGAGTCACAGTCATCCAGAGTAGCTAAAACCTCCCTGAGCAACACTCGGAGGTGTTCAAGCTTAAATTTAAATGTAGACATATCAGAATCAGGTTGAAGCATCTTCCCTGAATCAGAAAAATCACCCACAGAAAGAAGCTCTCCTGCCTCAGCGTCTGCATATTGTGAGGGGATATCAGACATAGCTACTAAAGCATCAGAGAGCTCTGTATTTTTTCTAGTCCCAGAGCTGTCTCGCTTTCCTTGTAACCCTGGTAGTTTGGACAATACCGCTGTAAGAGTATGATCCATAGCTGCCGCCATGTCTTGTAAAGTAAACGCCATGGGCGCGCTAGATGTACTTGGCGCCACTTGAGTGGGAGTCCCTTGAGCGGGAGTCAAAGGTTCTGACACGTGGGGCGAGTTAGTCGGCATAACTTCCCCCTTGTCAGTTTCCTCTGGTGATAAATCTTTTAAAGACAGAATATGATCTTTATAACTTAAAGTAAAATCAGTACATTTGGTACACATTCTAAGAGGGGGTTCCACAATGGCTTCTAAACATAATGAACAAGGAGTTTCCTCTATGTCAGACATGTTTAAACAAACTAGCAATGAGACCAGCAAGCTTGGAAAACACTTTGATAAATGTAAACAAGCAAAAAATAAAAACGGTACTGTGCCTTTAAGAGAAACAAATTTTGTCAGAAATTGAAAAACAGTGATAAATAGCAGTAAATTTCTTACGAAATTTTTACAGTGTGTATAATAGACTAACAGAGCATTGCACCCACTTGCAAATGGATGATTAACCCCTTAGTTTCAAAACCGGATAAAAAAAACGATATAAACATATTTTTAACAGTCACAACAAACTGCCACAGCTCTGCTGTGGCCCTACCTCCGATACAACGACTTTTGAAGGCACAAAAACCCTTTGTAGAGGTCCTAAGTGTTCAGGGAACTCCTTCAGGGAAACTGGATGTCTCAAATTGCAAAATCTAATGCGCATTTAGGCGTGAAAATAGGCCCCTCCCAACCTGTATTCACAGTGAGAGGGCCTAACAAAACTAACCCTAGGCAAAATCTAGTCAGCCATGTGGAAAAAACTGGGCCCCAATAAAATGTTATCACCAATATGTAGAAAAAAACGTTTAAACACTTCCAGCAAACGTTATTTTCAGTAATGTGAGAAAGTAATAAGAATATTACCTTTTACAGCAAGCATGATACTAGTCGTTATTAAATCACTGTAATCAGGCTTACCTTAAATAAATCCGGTATTAATAGCATTTTCTAGCATATTCATTTCTCTAGAAAAATTTAATCTGCACATACCTCATAGCAGGAGACCCTGCACGCCATTCCCCCAGCTGAAGTTACCTCATCTCTTCAGTTATGTGTGAGAACAGCAATGGATCTTAGTTACAACCTGCTAAGATCATCAAAAACCACAGGCAGACTCTTCTTCAACTTTCTGCCTGAGGCTAAAACAGTACAACTCCGGTACCATTTGAAAATAACAAACTTTTGATTGAAGATAAACTACATAAATTTACCACATCTCTCTAGCTACTTCCTATCTTGTCGAGAGCTGCAAGAGAATGACTGGTAGTGGCAGTTAGGGGAGGAGCTATATAGACAGCTCTGCTGTGGGTGATCCTCTTGCAGCTTCCTGTTGGGAAGGAGAATATCCCACAAGTAATGGATGATCCGTGGACTGGATACACCTTACAAGAGAAAACATTTTGGGTTTCATGTCCCTTTTTAACACATATACAGGAAGTGATGGTATAGCAAAAGATCTTATAATAAAAGATAGAATGAAAACACATTTTAAAGCACCATTATAGTCAAAAATGTCCATGCTTTATTTCATTAAAGCATGTAAGTGTAAGACTAGCGACCCTGCACCTCTATGTGTTTAACCCCCGCAAAGGGAGTGGGCATTGGCACTAGTACAATCAGCAGCTGCTGGTCCTGAGTGGCAATTCTACTATGTGTTTAATCCCTTTGTAGGGGTTAATCTCATAGAGGTGCTAGTGTTTTTTAGCGTCAGTAACAGGGTTAATTGGCAAAAAATAACTTCCGTATCTCATAACTTGGAAGTAAAAGTATGAATTGCAGAGTATAAACTTAAAATGTTCTAGACTCACAATAGTGCACTGTACAGGGTAGATCACTTATCTCGAGTCTCTGCAGGATAAGCATTTATAAATCCCAAATACGGTTTCAATGCTCACAATTATACAGTTTTAATGATATATTTTTTATTTCTTACAATTACAACAAAATAATTCAGCGTCTCCATATTTGTATTAGTAGCCCACCAATCATCGGTATTGGCTTTTTCTTTATTTCTACACAAAATAGGATCTAGTGGGAGCTTTTGGAAACTATATATATTTCTCCCAGCAATGAACTTACACTCCTAGAGCTATCGCTCAAATAAAGAGGACACTAAGCAACCATAACATTGAATCAAACTATACATTAGTCTCTTCTTCAGAATAAATTCGAATTGCTAAGTAGAATAATTTAGACTTTATTCTCTGGTTATATTTGAAGATTTACCCCTTAACAACAGCTAATGTAGCCTGTAAGTCAGCTGACTGTAGTGCTTACAGAGCTGTAATAGCGTAGGTCTCGCCAACAGAGGTGAGACTGTACTATTTCTGCACACCTCAGGCAGTGAGGCATACAGAAATAGTCAAATACATTAACCCTCCTATAGTATGTGAACTATAATCA
The DNA here is from genome assembly GCF_027579735.1 of Bombina bombina. Taxonomy (NCBI): domain Eukaryota; kingdom Metazoa; phylum Chordata; class Amphibia; order Anura; family Bombinatoridae; genus Bombina; species Bombina bombina. Next base: position 435,134,600 of record NC_069502.1, on the reverse strand, counting down.
TTGAAATCATCATATTTTACAGCACCCAGTACAGGAGCAAAAGGAAATTCTTACATTCATAAAAACGTCTTCAGCGTAGTTATCAGTGTCAGCATCCCAGAAACATCTAGCAGCCATTCTGAGGGTAGAAAATAAAAAAGCACTGTAGAATGCATTAGAAGAATTGAACAATACAAAAAGTATTCTTCCGACAATAGAAGCCTTATTTTTTACAGAAGTGGTGCGCTGAATGTAGCATGCGAGCGATAACATAATTTATGCTTACCTGATAAATTATTTTCTTTCTTGGCAAACATCAGAGATTATATATATATATATATATATATATATATATATATATATATATATATATATATATATATATATATATATATATAAAATAAATTTTTTGCACTTTAGCTCCCAGTGAACAAGGCGCCAGTGGGTGCCGAAACGTTTGGGGAAGTTCATGTTTTAACTTTATATCAATAAAACATAATTTATGTAAGAACTTACCTGATAAATTAATTTCTTTCATATTAGCAAGAGTCCATGAGCTAGTGACGTATGGGATATACATTCCTACCAGTAGGGGCAAAGTTTCCCAATCCTCAAAATGCCTATAAATACACCCCTCACCACACCCACAATTCAGTTTAACGAATAGCCAAGAAGTGGGGTGATAAGAAAGGAGCGAAAGCATCAAAAATAAGGAATTGGAATAATTGTGCTTTATACAAAAAAATCATAACCACCACAAAAAGGGTGGGTCTCATGGACTCTTGCTAATATGAAAGAAATGAATTTATCAGGTAAGTTCTTACATAAATTATGTTTTCTTTCATGTAATTAGCAGGGAGGGATAAAATAAAGACAGCCAATTCCGCTGAAAAAATAATCCACAACCCAAATCAAAAGTTTTAATCTAAATAATGAAAAAAACTGAAATCGTAAGCAGAAGAATCAAACTGAAACAGCTGCCTGAAGTACTTTTCTACAAAAAACTGCTTCAGAAGAAGAGAAAACATCAAAATGGTAGAATTTAGAAAAAGTATGCAAAGAAGACCAAGTTGCTGCTTTGCAAATCTGATCAACAGAAGCTTCATTCCTAAAAGCCCAGGAAGTAGAAACTGACCTAGTAGAATGAGCCGTAATCCTTTGAGGCGGGGACTTACCCGACTCCACATAAGCATGATGAATCAAAGACTTTAACCAAGACGCCAAAGAAATGGCAGAAGCTTTCTGACCTTTCCTGGAACCAGAAAAGATAACAAATAGACTAGAAGTCTTTCTAAAATCTTTAGTAGCTTCAACATAATATTTCAAAGCTCTTACTACATCCAAAGAATGTAAAGATCTCTTTTTTGAATTCTTAGGATCAGGGCACAATGAAGGGACAACAATTTCTATACTAATGTTGTTAGAATTCACAACCATAGGTAAAAATTGAAATGAAGTCCGCAACACCGCCTTATCCTGATGAAAAATCAGAAAAGGAGATTCACAAGAAAGAGCAGATAACTCAGAAACTCTTCTAGCAGAAGAGATGGCCAAAAGGAACAACACTTTCCAAGAAAGTAATTTAATATCCAGAGAATGCATAGGTTCAAACGGAGGAGCCTGTAAAGCCCTCAGAACAAAATTAAGACTCCAAGGAGGAGACATTGACTTAATGACAGGCTTGATACGAACCAAAGCCTGTACAAAACAATGAATATCAGGAAGATTAGCAATCTTTCTGTGAAAAAAAACAGAAAGAGCAGAGATTTGTCCTTTCAAAGAACTTGCAGATAAACCTTTATCCAAACCATCCTGAAGAAACTGTAAAATTCTAGGAATTCTAAAAGAATGCCAGGAGAACTTATGAGAAGAACACCAAGAAATGTAAGTCTTCCAGACTCGATAATAAATCTTCCTAGACACAGATTTACGAGCCTGTAACATAGTATTAATTACTGAGTCAGAGAAACCTCTATGACTAAGAATCAAGCGTTCAATTTCCATACCTTCAAATTTAAGGATTTGAGATCCTGATGGAAAAATGGGCCTTGAGATAGAAGGTCTGGTCTTAACGGAAGTGTCCAAGGTTGGCAACTGGCCATCCGAATGAGATCCGCATACCAAAACCTGTGAGGCCATGCTGGAGCCACCAGCAGTACAAACGAACGTTCCATTAGAATTTTGGAAATCACTCTTGGAAGAAGAACTAGAGGCGGAAAGATATAGGCAGGATGATAATTCCAAGGAAGCGACAACGCGTCTACTGCTTCCGTCTGAGGATCCCTGGATCTGGACAGATACCTGGGAAGTTTCTTGTTTAGATGAGAGGCCATCAGATCTATTTCTGGAAGTCCCCATATTTGAACAATCTGAAGAAATACCTCTGGGTGAAGAGACCATTCGCCCGGATGTAACGTCTGGCGACTGAGATAATCCGCTTCCCAATTGTCTACACCTGGGATGTGAACCGCAGAAATTAGACAGGAGCTGGATTCCGCCCATACAAGTATCCGAGATACTTCTTTCATAGCTTGAGGACTGTGAGACCCACCTTGATGATTGACATACACCACGGTTGTGACATTGTCAGTCTGAAAACAAATAAACGATTCTCTCTTCAGAAGAGGCCAGAACTGGAGAGCTCTGAAAATCGCACGGAGTTCCAAAATGTTGATTGGTAATCTCGCCTCCTGAGATTCCCAAACCCCCTGCGCTGTCAGAGATCCCCATACAGCTCCCCAACCTGAAAGACTCGCATCTGTTGAGATCACAGTCCAGGTTGGACGAACAAAAGAGGCCCCTTGAATTAAACGATGGTGATCCAACCACCAAGTCAGAGAAGATCGAACATTGGGATTTAAGGATATTATTTGTGATATCCTTGTATAATCCCTGCACCACTGGTTCAGCATACAAAGCTGCAGTCATGAGACCTAGAATTTCCATGCAAAAAGCTACCGAAGGGAATGACTGAGACTGAAGGTTTCGACAAGCTGAAACCAACTTCAGACGTCTCTTTTCTGTTAGAGACAAAGTCATGGACACTGAATCTATTTGAAAGCCCAAAAAGGTTACCTTTGTCTGAGGAATCAAAGAACTCTTTGGTAAATTGATCCTCCAACCATGTCTTTGAAGAAACAACACAAGTTGATTCGTATGAGATTCTGCAGAATGTAAAGACTGAGCAAGTACCAAGATATCGTCCAAATAAGGAAATAACGCAATACCCTGTTCTCTGATTACAGAGAGAAGGGCACCGAGAACCTTTGAAAAGATCCTTGGAGCTGTTGCTAGGCCAAACGGAAGGGCAACAAACTGGTAATGCTTGTCTAGAAAAGAGAATCTCAGAAACTGATAGTGATCTGGATGAATTGGAATATGAAGATATGAATCCTGTAAATCTATTGTGGACATATAATGCCCTTGCTGGACAAAAAGGCAGAATAGTCCTTATAGTCACCATTTTGAATGTTGGTATTCTTACATAACTATTCAATATTTTTAGATCCAGAACTGGTCTGAAGGAATTCTCCTTCTTTGGTACAATGTATAGATTTTAGTAAAACCCCAGACCCCGTTCCAGAACTGGAACTGGCACAATTACCCCAGCCAACTCTAGATCTGAAACACATTTCAGAAATGCCTGAGCCTTCACTGGGTTTACTGGAATGCGAGAGAGAAAAAATCTTCTCACAGGAGGTCTTATCTTGAAACCTATTCTGTATCCTTGAGAAACAATGTTCTGAATCCAAAAACTGTGAATCGAATTGATCCAAATATCTTTGAAAAATCGTAACCTGCCCCCTACCAGCTGTGCTGGAATGAGGGCCGCACCTTCATGCGGATTTGGGAGCTGGTTTTGACTTTCTAAAAGGCTTGGATTTATTCCAGACTGGAGAAGGTTTCCAAACAGAAACCGTTCCTTTAAGGGAAGGGTCAGGCTTCTGTTCTTTATTCTGACGAAAGGAACGAAAACGATTAGCAGCCCTGTATTTACCTTTAGATTTTTTGTCCTGCGGCAAAAAGGTTCCTTTCCCCCCAGTAACAGTTGAAATAATAGAATCCAACTGTGAACCAAATAATTTATTACCTTGGAAAGAAAGAGAAAGCAAAGTTGACTTAGAAGTCATATCTGCATTACAAGATTTAAGCCATAAAGCTCTTCTAGCTTAAATAGCTAAAGACATATACCTGACATCAATTCTAATGATATCAAAAATGGCATCACAAATAAAGTTATTAGCATGTTGAAGAAGTTTAACAAAGCTATAAGCATTATGATCTGACACTTGTTGCGTTAAAGCCTCCAACCAGAAAGTTGAAGCTGCAGCAACATCAGCCAAAGAAATAGCAGGTCTAAGAAGATTACCTGAACATAAATAAGCTCTCCTTAGAAAGGATTCAATCTTCCTGTCTAAAGGATCCTTAAAGGAAGTACTATACGCCGTAGGAATAGTAGTACGTTTAGGAAGAGTAGAAATAGCCCCATCAACTTTAGGGATTTTATCCCAAAATTCTAATCTATCAGATGGCACAGGGTACAATTTCTTAAACCTTTGAGAAGGAGTAAATGAAGTACCCAGACTATTCCATTCCCTAGAAATTACTTCTGAAATAGCATCAGGAACTGGAAAAACTTCAGGAATAACTACATGAGGTTTGAAAACCGAATTTAAACGCTTAGTAGATTTAGTATCAAGAGGACTAGACTCCTCCATATCTAATGCAATTAACACTTCTTTAAGTAAAGAACGAATAAACTCCATCTTAAATAAATATGAAGATTTATCAGTGTCAATATCTGAGGCAGAATCTTCTGAACCAGATAGATCCTCATCAGAAACAGATAAGTCAGGATGATGGCGGTCACTTAAAAATTCATCTGAAATATGAGAAGTTTTAAAAGACCTTTTACGCTTACTGGAAGGAGGAATAACAGACAGAGCCTTCCTAATAGATTTAGAAACAAATTCTTTTACATTAACAGGGACATCCTGAACATTAGATGTTGAAGGAACAACAACAGGTAATGGATTATTACTAATGGAAACACAATCTGCATTAGAAAGTTTATCATGACAGTTATCACAAACAACAGCCGGAGGAACAGTTACCAAAAGTTTACAACAGATACACTTAACTTTGGTAGAACCAGCATCAGGCAGCGTCTTTCCAGAAGTAGATTCTGATCCAGGGTCATGTTGAGACATCTTGCAATATGTAATAGAAAAAACAACATATAAAGCAAAATTATCAAATTCCTTAAATGACAGTTTCAGGAATGGGAAAAAAATGCCAAATGAACAAGCCTCTAGCAACCAGAAGCAATGAAAAATGAGACTGAAATAATGTGAAAAAAAGGTGGAGACAAGAATGACGCCCACATTTTTTGGCGCCAAGAATGACGCCCACATTATTGGCGCCAAGCACAACGCCCATATTTTTTGGCGCCAAGTATGACACCACATCCTGTGACGCTGAAAAAAACGACGCCCACAATTTTGGCGCAAAAAAATGTCTGAACGTCAAAAATGAAGCAAACAAGCACAAACTTCCGGCGTCAATTAGGGCGCCGGAAATGACAAAATTTTTGCGCCAAAAAAGTCCGCGCCAAGAATGACGCAATACATTGAAGCATTTTCAGCCCATGCGAGCCTAACAGCCCACAGGGAAAAAAAGTCAATTGAAAAAATTCTTTTAAGGTAAGAAAAAAATATTTCATATGCATTATCCCAAATAATGAAACTGACTGTCTGAAAATAAGGAATACTGATTATCCTGAATCATGGCAAATATAAGTTTAAACACATATATTTAGAACTTTACATATAAAGTGCCCAACCATAGCTTAGAGTGTCATAATAAAATAAGACTTACTTACCCTAAGACACTCATCTACATATAGTAGACAGCCAAACCAGTACTGAAACGAGAATCAGTAGAAGTAATGGTATATAAGAGTATATCGTCGATCTGAAAAGGGAGGTAAGAGATGAATCTCTACGACCGATAACAGAGAACCTATGAAATAGATCCCGTAGAGGAAGACCATTGTATTCAAATAGGCAATACTCTCTTCACATCCCTCTGACATTCACTGCACTCTGAGAGGAAAACCGGGCTCCAGCCTGCTGCGAAGCACATATCAACGTAGAATCTAGCACAAACTTACTTCACCACCTCCATGGGAGGCAAAGTTTGTAAAAACTGAATTGTGGTTGTGGTGAGGGGTGTATTTATAGGCATTTTGAGGTTTGGGAAACTTTGCCCCTCCTGGTAGGAATGTATATCCCATACGTCACTAGCTCATGGACTCTTGCTAATTACATGAAAGAAAAGGACATTTTATTCTAATGAAAATCCGGTGTTCTGTTCTGGATGAATGGATTTCAACTTTGCTATTTTCTACACAGCACCCCGGTACTACACATTTTGGATTGGTGAGTGCATTGCTTATATATATATATATATATATATATATATATATATATATATATATATATGTATTTAAGAATAAATAGAACATATTCTTCTATGTGAAGAACATTGGAATGTGAAATATTAATATTTTATGTTGGGTTAGCACAATATGGTTAAATGCGATCAGATTTGTGAGACTTCCCCCACTTTTCGCTTTCCATTGAAGCCTATGGGGGCAAACATTAACGCGGTAGTGATATTTTAACTTCGGCATTTTGCACGTATCAGGTTAGCGAACAAAAACATTTTACTTTCAAAATTGTAATATGCGCGCTACTCGACACGCGCAGAAAAACTAAGTGTAGTGAAAATAACCGCTCCATTTGTAATTTAATAATGGGTTTGTACGGAAAAGTATATTTTTGTTACGATTAACAGTATTAAGAAAATGTGTTCACCTTATTTGAAAACATTGGAGACCTCTGTCTATAAAAACATAAACCATTTATTTTATGTCAATAAATGTCTTAATTTCAGAAAAAGCAGCAAACCATTTCTTCCTACCTTTTTATTACAATTAGTATTGTTCCTCAACCATCTGATATATGCAAAATACTTACTTGACTCCTTCTCCTCTCTGTTCACCAATAACAACTTGCACCGCTAGTTTGTATCTGTCAAATGCCTTTTCTGAAGATTATGAAAAGAAATATATACAGATTATTATTTTTTTATGAACGAGAATTAAAAATTTAGGGTACCATAAATTTGTTTTTTTAAGGCTGTATTTATTTTAAAAAAAAGTGTCCAAACCACTGTTTAGAACCTGTGTGTGTATTAATGTGGCCAACTACCCTGCCCTGAAGCTATATTTTTTTCTATTTAATCACAGGCTATACAGTCCCATATCATCTGCCCCATGGAAAGATATCAGAGAACTCTTCTGCCTCTCTGCTTCTACAGCTCTCGGTTACTTATTCAGCAGGGGAGACCTACGAGACACAAGTAATCATGCACCCAATGCGGATCTAAACTTCTGTTTGCACAACATTTTTTTTTTTTAAATGAATTGGCAGGTGGTACAGCCAATTAGATGCTATACTGCCTGCTCCATTAAAAGTAAATATTATATTTTGGAATCCTCTCAAATTATTTGCCCTTCATTTGTTTTTGTTTTTTTAAATTTTACCTTTTGACAATTATATTGATCAAAGCCCTATGATATTTGTTAAGATGTTACAGCTATACTTTTATTTGTATTTCATAAATTTAATTTTATAGGTGAATATTAGTTAGTTATTTTTTTTTAATTATTTTAGCCACTCAAAATTTAATTTTTGTTAACTAGAATAATAAAATCCATTTTTTTGTTACCTTTGAGTTTGTCCTTTATTGTATCTGATAAAAAGCGTGTAAGCTGTGGGATCTCTTCAGGCACATACTGTTTATCTGCAAGCTCTTGCCTTAGCACTGATCGAATACACTCTTTTACTGCTGCCGTTCTAAATCTGCAAAGGAAAAAATACCACCATAAACTCATTATTATAGCACCGATATGTGGCCTATGACTATAATATCACAAACCACTACCAACATATTTAATGAGACTATCTTTAAAGGGGCATATTAAACACTAAATACATGTCATGCACCTCCCTCTAATTAAGGGTGCTGCCATTCTGGAACCTGCATATGTGCAGCAACTCTCCTTCAGATACATTCAAACATGTCAGCACTGCAATGCAAAGAAAGATACACTTCAAAATTGCGGCACCCATGGCTAGAGGGAGACGGTAAATAACCTCAATACTATGCTTCTAAAATTGTTTCATGTCCCTTTAAGTAACATTTTAGCTTAGACTATTGAGAATAGTTTGCAAGTTTGTAACAAACCTGATAAAAAAAAAAAAGAATGTTTAGCCTTTCTATAGCTCAAAGGTTTGCACAAAAACATGCACTAGATGGCGATCTAGGAACATGGTGTGTACGTACTAAAGAGTAGATTAGAATGTTCTAGTGAGCAAAACATCCATGCCACTCTCTGAGTTAAAGTGATGGTAAATTCGTATGTATTGAAAAACATATTCTAGATGCTCTTACTTTAACTAGCAGATCGATGTGCTTATATTTAAAAAAACATAATTTATGCTTACCTGATAAATTTATTTCTCTTGTAGTGTATCCAGTCCACGGATCATCCATTACTTATGGGATATTAACTCCTCCCCAACAGGAAGTGCAAGAGGATTCACCCAGCAGAGCTGCTATATAGCTCCTCCCCTAACTGCCATTACCAGTCATTCGACCGAAAACATGCAGAGAAAGGAAAACCATAGGGTGCAGTGGTGACTGTAGTTTAAAGGAAAAATTACCTGCCTTAAAGTGACAGGGCGGGCCGTGGACTGGATACACTACAAGAGAAATAAATTTATCAGGTAAGCATAAATTATGTTTTCTCTTGTTAAGTGTATCCAGTCCACGGATCATCCATTACTTATGGGATACCAATACCAAAGCTAAAGTACACGGATGACGGGAGGGACAGGCAGGCTCTTTATACGGAAGGAACCACTGCCTGAAGAACCTTTCTCCCAAAAACAGCCTCCGAAGAAGCAAAAGTGTCAAATTTGTAAAATTTGGAAAAAGTATGAAGAGAAGACCAAGTTGCAGCCTTGCAAGTCTGTTCAACAGAAGCCTCATTCTTAAAGGCCCAAGTGGAAGCCACAGCTCTAGTAGAATGTGCTGAAATTCTTTCAGGAGGCTGCTGTCCAGCAGTCTCATAGGCTAACCGTATTATGCTACGAAGCCAAAAGGAGAGAGAGGTAGCCGAAGCTTTTTGACCTCTCCTCTGACCAGAATAAACGACAAACAGGGAAGACGTTTGTCGAAAATCCTTAGTTGCCTGTAGATAAAATTTCAGGGCACGGACTACATCTAGATTGTGTAGCAGACGTTCCTTTTTCGAAGAAGGATTAGGACACAAAGATGGAACCACAATCTCTTGATTGATATTCCTGTTAGTGACCACCTTAGGTAGGAACCCAGGTTTAGTACGCAGAACTACATTGTCTGAATGAAAAATCAGATAAGGAGAATCACAATGTAAGGCAGATAACTCAGAGACTCTTCGAGCCGAGGAAATCGCCATTAAAAACAGAACTTTCCAAGATAACAACTTGATATCAATGGAATGAAGGGGTTCAAACGGAACCCCCTGTAAAACATTAAGAACTAAGTTCAAACTCCATGGTGGAGCAACAGTTTTAAACACAGGCTTGATCCTAGCTAAAGCCTGACAAAAAGCTTGAACGTCCGGAACTTCTGACAGACGTTTGTGTAAAAGAATGGACAGAGCTGAAATCTGTCCCTTTAAGGAACTAGCGGATAAACCCTTTTCTAAACCTTCTTGTAGAAAAGACAATATCCTCGGAATCCTAACCTTACTCCATGAGTAACTCTTGGATTCGCACCAATATAAGTATTTGCGCCATATCTTATGGTAAATCTTTCTGGTAACAGGCTTCCTAGCCTGTATTAAGGTATCAATAACTGACTCAGAAAAACCACGTTTTGATAAAATCAAGCGTTCAATTTCCAAGCAGTCAGCTTCAGAGAAATTAGATTTTGATGTTTGAAGGGACCCTGGATCAGAAGGTCCTGTTTCAGAGGTAGCGACCAAGGTGGACAGGATGACATGTCCACTAGATCTGCATACCAAGTCCTGCGTGGCCATGCAGGCGCTATTAGAATCACTGATGCTCTCTCCTGTTTGATTCTGGCAATCAATCGAGGAAGCATCGGGAAGGGTGGAAACACATAAGCCATCCCGAAGGTCCAAGGTGCTGTCAAAGCATCTATCAGAACCGCTCCCGGATCCCTGGATCTGGACCCGTAACGAGGAAGCTTGGCGTTCTGTCGAGACGCCATGAGATCTATCTCTGGTTTGCCCCAACGTCGAAGTATTTGGGCAAAGACCTCCGGATGAAGTTCCCACTCCCCCGGATGAAAAGTCTGACGACTTAAGAAATCCGCCTCCCAGTTCTCCACTCCCGGGATGTGGATTGCTGACAGGTGGCAAGAGTGAGACTCTGCCCAGCGAATTATCTTTGATACTTCCATCATTGCTAGGGAGCTTCTTGTCCCTCCCTGATGGTTGATGTAAGCTACAGTCGTGATGTTGTCCGACTGAAACCTGATGAACCCCCGAGTTGTTAACTGGGGCCAAGCCAGAAGGGCATTGAGAACTGCTCTCAATTCCAGAATGTTTATTGGTAGGAGACTCTCCTCCTGATTCCATTGTCCCTGAGCCTTCAGAGAATTCCAGACAGCGCCCCAACCTAGTAGGCTGGCGTCTGTTGTTACAATTGTCCAGTCCGGCCTGCTGAATGGCATCCCCCTGGACAGATGTGGCCGAGAAAGCCACCATAGAAGAGAATTTCTGGTCTCTTGATCCAGATTCAGAGTAGGGGACAAGTCTGAGTAATCCCCATTCCACTGACTTAGCATGCACAATTGCAGCGGTCTGAGATGTAGGCGTGCAAAGGGTACTATGTCCATTGCTGCTACCATTAAGCCGGTCACCTCCATGCATTGAGCTACTGACGGGTGTTGAATGGAATGAAGGACACGGCATGCATTTTGAAGCTTTGTTAACCTGTCTTCTGTCAGGTAAATCTTCATTTCTACAGAATCTATAAGAGTCCCCAAGAAGGGAACTCTTGTGAGTGGAAAGAGAGAACTCTTCTTTTCGTTCACCTTCCATCCATGCGACCTTAGAAATGCCAGTACTAACTCTGTATGAGACTTGGCAGTTTGAAAGCTTGAAGCTTGTATCAGAATGTCGTCTAGGTACGGAGCTACCGCAATTCCTCGCGGTCTTAGTACCGCCAGAAGAGCACCCAGAACCTTTGTGAAGATTCTCGGAGCCGTAGCCAATCCGAATGGAAGAGCTACAAACTGGTAATGCCTGTCTAGAAAGGCAAACCTTAGATACCAGTAAAGATCTTTGTGAATCGGTATGTGAAGGTAAGCATCCTTTAAATCCACTGTGGTCATGTACTGACCCTTTTGGATCATGGGTAAAATTGTCCGAATAGTTTCCATTTTGAACGATGGAACTCTTAGGAATTTGTTTAGGATCTTTAAATCCAAGATTGGCCTGAAAGTTCCCTCTTTTTTGGGAACCACAAACAGATTTGAGTAAAACCCTTGTCCTTGTTCCGACCGCGGAACCGGATGGATCACTCCCATTAATAAAAGATCTTGTACGCAGCGTAGAAACGCCTCTTTCTTTATTTGGTTTGTTGACAACCTTGACAGATGAAATCTCCCTCTTGGGGGAGAGAATTTGAAGTCTAGAAGGTATCCCTGAGATATGATCTCTAACGCCCAGGGATCCTGGACATCTCTTGCCCAAGCCTGGGCGAAGAGAGAAAGTCTGCCCCCACTAGATCCGTTCCCGGATCGGGGGCCCTCGATTCATGCTGTCTTAGGGGCAGCAGCAGGTTTCCTGGCCTGCTTGCCCTTGTTCCAGGACTGGTTAGGTCTCCAGCCTTGTCTGTAGCGAGCAACAGCTCCTTCCTGTTTTGGTGCAGAGGAAGTTGATGCTGCTCCTGCTTTGAAATTACGAAAGGAACGAAAATTAGACTGTCTAGCCTTAGGTTTGGCTCTGTCTTGAGGCAGGGCATGGCCTTTACCTCCTGTAATGTCAGCGATAATTTCTTTCAACCCGGGCCCGAATAAGGTCTGCCCTTTGAAAGGTATATTAAGCAATTTAGAAGTAACGTCAGCTGACCAGGATTTTAGCCACAGTGCTCTGCGTGTCTGAATGGCGAATCCGGAATTCTTAGCCGTAAGTTTAGTTAAATGTACTACGGCATCTGAAATAAATGAGTTAGCTAACTTAAGGGCTTTAAGCTTGTGTGTAATCTCATCTAATGGAGCTGATTCAAGTGTCTCTTCCAGAGACTCAAACCAAAATGCTGCTGCAGCCGTGACAGGCGCAATGCATGCAAGAGGTTGCAATATAAAACCTTGTTGAACAAACATTTTCTTAAGGTAACCCTCTAACTTTTTATCCATTGGATCTGAAAAGGCACAGCTATCCTCCACCGGGATAGTGGTACGCTTAGCTAAAGTAGAAACTGCTCCCTCCACCTTAGGGACCGTTTGCCATAAGTCCCGTGTGGTGGCGTCTATTGGAAACATCTTTCTAAATATCGGAGGGGGTGAGAACGGCACACCGGGTCTATCCCACTCCTTAGTAACAATTTCAGTAAGTCTCTTAGGTATAGGAAAAACGTCAGTACTCGCCGGTACCGCAAAATATTTATCCAACCTACACATTTTCTCTGGTATTGCAACTGTGTTACAATCATTCAGAGCCGCTAACACCTCCCCTAGTAATACACGGAGGTTTTCCAGCTTAAATTTAAAATTTGAAATATCTGAATCCAGTTTGTTTGGATCAGAACCGTCACCCGCAGAATGAAGCTCTCCGTCCTCATGTTCTGCAAATTGTGACGCAGTGTCTGACATGGCCCTAATATTATCAGCGCACTCTGTTCTCACCCCAGAGTGATCACGCTTACCTCTTAGTTCTGGTAATTTAGCCAAAACTTCAGTCATAACAGTAGCCATATCCTGCAATGTGATTTGTAATGGCCGCCCAGATGTACTCGGCGCTACAATATCAAGCACCTCCCGAGCGGGAGATGCAGGTACTGACACGTGAGGCGAGTTAGTCGGCATAACTCTCCCCTCGTTGTTTGGTGAAATATGTTCAATTTGTACAGATTGACTTATTTAAAGTAGCATCAATACAGTTAGTACATAAATTTCTATTGGGCTCCACTTTGGCTTTAGCACATATAGCACAGATATCTTCCTCTGAATCAGACATGTTTAACACACTAGCAAATAAACTAGCAACTTGGAAATACTTTTCAAGTAATTTACTATAATATGAAAACGTACTGTGCCTATAAGAAGCACAGAAAAAGTTATGACAGTTGAAAATTAATAAACTGAAAAGTTATAGCATCAAATCTTTGTAAAAAACACAATTTTAGCAAAGGATTGCTCCCATTAGCAAAGGATAACTAACCCTGATAGCTAACAGTGAGAGAGATCAGTAAACTGTCATAAATTAAATAAAACGACTGCCAAGTGGAAAAAAATAGTGCCCAAAACATTTTTTCACCCAGTACCTCAGAAAATTAAACGATTTTACATGCCAGCAAAAAACGTTTAACATTAATAAATTGAGTGTTATTAAAAAGCCTGTTGCTAGTCCCTGCAAATTAGGCTAAAGTTTTATGCATACAGTATAATTCCAGTGAAGTGCCATTCCCCAGAATACTGAAGTGTAAAATATACATACATGACAGCCTGATACCAGTTGCTGCTACTGCATTTAAGGCTGAGTTTACATTATATCGGTATGGCAGAATTTTCTCATCAATTCCATTGTCAGAAAATAATAAGCTGCTACATACCTCTTTGCAGATTAATCTGCCCGCTGTCCCCTGATCTGAAGTTTACCTCTCCTCAGATGGCCGAGAAACAGCAATATGATCTTAACTACTCCGGCTAAAATCATAGAAAAACTCAGGTAGATTCTTCTTCAAATTCTACCAGAGAAGGAATAACACACTCCGGTGCTATTATAAAATAACAAACTTTTGATTGAAGGTATGAAACTAAGTATAATCACCACAGTCCTCTCACACATCCTATCTATTCGTTGGGTGCAAGAGAATGACTGGTAATGGCAGTTAGGGGAGGAGCTATATAGCAGCTCTGCTGGGTGAATCCTCTTGCACTTCCTGTTGGGGAGGAGTTAATATCCCATAAGTAATGGATGATCCGTGGACTGGATACACTTAACAAGAGAAATAAACTTTTTTTACTTTGTTATTCCGTTTTTATTAGGGTAACCGTACAGTCTAATAATCTGCCTCTCTCTATATTTTTCACAGGGGCAGCTGTGATTGACATCGGTTTTAGCCAATCATCAGCTCACCATGCGCCCCATGTGAAATCGGACCTGCACGCTCCCGTGCTCTCAACTCACTCATTGCTATGGACGGCGCATGCGCAATTCTTACGCTAATTGCGCATCTCTAAATGATAATACTAATAATAATAATAATGAGTATTATCATTTAGAGATGCGCAATTAGCCTAAGAATTGCGCATGCGCAGTCCATAGCAATGAGTGAGTTGAGAGCACGGGAGCATGCAGGTCCGATTTCACATGGGGCGCATGGTGAGCTGATGTTTGGCTAAAACCGATGTCAATCACAGCTGCCCCTGTGAAAAATATAGAGAGAGGCAGATTATTAGACTGTACGGTTACCCTAATAAAAACGGAATAACAAAGTAAAAAAAGTTTATTTTTTTAAATATAAGCACATCGATCTGCTAGTTAAAAGTAAGAGCATCTAGAATATGTTTTGCAATACATACGAATTTACCATCACTTTAATATATACAGGATAACTGGACATGGAAATCAAAATGAAACTCATGATAAGGGTGTACATTAAATAAATAATAAAAAAAAAAGTTTCCAGTTTGCCATTATATGTACCTTTTCTCTCCGTTTCCTTTATTGAAACTTAGCCCTTTTACAAGCATATCTAGGCTAAAGACACTCCACAAGTCTTGAGCACTATATAACATTGTTACAAACATTGTTGCAAACAGTTGCTGAGTGTTAACAAAGGATACGAAGAAACATTTGAAGACTTTACTTTATCTATAATTAGGACTTCCACATAAATTTAAGTAAAAGAAATAAATGTATCAGGTAAGCCTACATTTTGTTTTCTGTTATAAGGTGGTGAGAGTCTATGATCCAGTACTCCTGGGAACTAATACCCAAGTTGTGGAGTCCACAAGTAATGGTGGGCAGGACAAAAAGGCAGGCACCTAATTTACAGACACTTCTGCCTGGAGGCCTTTTTCTACCAAATGCTGCTTTAGAAGAAGCAAAAAACATAAGTGGAAAGATTCAGAAAAAGACTGACTGTGTTGCTGCTTTGCAAATTTGCAGAATTCTCATTTTTGAAGGCCCAGGAAGATTAAACTGATCTTTAAGAATGGCCTCGGAAAACACTTTGGGGAGACCCTCCAAGTAAGCCTTGAGAATCAGAAGTTTTAGCCAAGAAGCTAAAGAATCTGCAGTGACCTTTTAACCTTTACGTCAGTGCTTGACAAATCTGATTAAAAATTAGGAGCCAGTAAGACTATTTAGGAGCCAGGCATATTTTTAGGAGCCAGACAGTTGGATTTGTATATAGACATATGGAAAATAACCTAAAAAGGTAGGAGCCAGGAGTAAAATTCTAGCAGCAAGGGGGTGGAGCCTACTCTCAAAGCAGCAGGACGCATCTCAGTGAAGCTCCTGGAGATTAAAATATTTTAATCAAGTTACATACCACAAATCTACATTATTTTACACTTTTGTGTTCACTTTTCAGCTAAAGTTAGGATAATCTCTAGAGCTGAAGTCACTACAATGTTTTCGCCTATGTTCTTTGGGATAGCTACGCAGTAGACATTCTACAAGGGCCTAGTAGCCATTTTGTCATTGGATGTTATCAAGCAGTCGATTGATTACAGTCAACGACTCCAGAGAAGGATACTAAGCGTAGGTCTGGGGCTGCCGCATAACCCCCCCCCCCCCCCAAACTTCGGGGTTAAATATCCTGCAATAGGATAAACAAAAAGGTAACCTGCTATTATAATTTAACAGTCTCCGGGAGACTACAATGGAGGCGCTAGCTAGATGGGAGCATCGAGTGACGCAAGTCATTCAAAACTACCACCAGAGTCTGCTGAAAGACCTCTGTGATCTACTTTGTACACCACAGCTAATCGGTGAAGCGCAAGTTCGGTCGCCTCAAAAGTATGCTTGCGATGCCACACCAGTTCAATTGGACTTGGTTTCCACACAAACGGCACAACACTTCGAACAGACATCCTGTCAATATCATGATACTACAGACCTCTCATTAACTTATACTATGAGGTTGTCTTCTGCTCGAGTGTATGATCCGGAACCTAAGGGTAAGACTAGGGCCCTATCTAACAGATCGGAACATTACCTACCTCAGACATCCTGGCGCCATGTTACCCCTGAGCTCCCAACAAAGAGACTTTTCCCTAAACAGCCAGGTCAGCGTTTTGAGCCACAAGGGAGTAGGCTAAACCATAGTCTGCTCATGTGCCCAGTAAGCCTATCCTCCTTTGTGAGACCACCGCATAAAGGAAAACTAAATTTATGCTTACCTGATAAATTGATTTCTTTTATGGTAAGACGAGTCCACGGATTCATCCTTTACTTGTGGGATATTATCCTTCCCTACAGGAAGTGGCAAAGAGCACCACAGCAGAACTGTCTATATAGCTCCTCCTTTAGCTCCACCCCCCAGTCATTCGACCGAAGGTACAGGAAGAAAAAGGAGAAACTACAAGGTGCAGAGGTGACTGAGTTTAACTCAAAAAAATATAATCTGTCTTAAAATGACAGGGCGGGCCGTGGACTCGTCTTACCATAGAAGAAATCAATTTATCAGGTAAGCATAAATTTAGTTTTTTTCTATATAGGTAAGATGAGTCCATGGATTCATCCTTTACTTGTGGGATACAATACCAAAGCTACAGGACACGGATGAACGGGAGGGACAAGACAGATGGTTAAACAGAAGGCACCACTGCTTGAAGAACTTTTCTCCCAAAAACAGCCTCTGAAGAAGCAAAGGTATCAAACTTGTAAAATTTGGAAAAGGTATGAAGCGAAGACCAAGTCGCAGCCTTACAAACCTGTTCAACAGAAGCATCATTTTTAAAAGCCCATGTGGAAGCCACTGCTCTAGTAGAGAGAGCTGTAATTCTTTCAGGAGGCTGCTGTCCAGCAGTCTCGTATGCCAAACGGATGATGCTTTTCAGCCAAAAGGCCAGAGAGGTAGCCGTAGCTTTTTAACTCTACGTTTTCCAGAATAGACAACAAACAAAGAAGATGCTTGACGGAAATCTTTGGTCACTTGCAAGTAAATTTTTAAAGCACAAACCACGTCCAAGTTGTGCAATAGACGCTCCTTCTTAGAGGAGGGATTAGGACACAGAGAAGGAACAACAATTTCCTGATTAATATTCTTTTTAGTAACAACCTTAGGAAGGAATCCAGGTTTGGTACGCAAAACCACCTTATCAGCATGGAAAACAAGATAAGGTGAGTCATATTGCAATGCAGATAGTTCAGAAACTCTTTGAGCCGAAGAGATAGCAACTAAAAACAGAACTTTCCAAGATAAAAGCTTAATATCTATGGAATGCATAGGTTCAAATGGAACCCCTTAAAGAATCTTAAGAACTAAATTCAAACTCCATGGCGGAGCAACAGGTTTAAACATAGGCTTGATTCTAACTAAAGCCTGACAGAACGACTGAACGTCTGGAACATCTGCCAGAAGTTTGTGCAGTAGAATTGATAAAGGAGATATCTGTCCCTTTAAGGAACTAGCTGATAGGACTAAATCCTAGGAATCCTGATCTTACTCCATGAGTAGCCTTTGGATTCGCACCAATAAAGATATTTACGCCATATATTATGATAAATTTTCCTGGTGACAGGCTTTCGAGCCTCAATCAAGGTATCTATGACCGACTCAGAGAACCCGCGCTTGGATAAGATCAAGCGTTCAATCTCCAAGCAGTCAGTCGCAGAGAAACTAGATTTGGATGCTGGAACGGACCTTGAATCAGAAGGTCCTGTCTCAGTGGCAGAGTCCATGGTGGAAGAGATGACATGTCCACCAGGTCTGCATACCAAGTCCTGCGTGGCCACGCAGGTGCTATCAAACTCACCGAAGCTCTCTCCTGTTTGATTCTGGCAATCAAACGAGGAAGGAGAGGAAATGGTGGAAACACATGGTGGAAACACATAAGCCAGGTTGAACGACCAGGGTACTGCTAGAGCATCTATCAGTACTGCGTGAGGATCCCTTGACCTGGACCCGTATCGAGGAAGTTTGGCATTCTGACGAGACGCCATCAGATCCAATTCTGGTGTGCCCCATTGCTGAATCAATTGTGCAAACACCTCCGGATGGAGTTACCACTCCCCCGGATGAAAAGTCTGACGACTTAGAAAATCCGCTTCCCAGTTCTACACTCCTGGGATATAGATTGCTGATAGATTGAATTATTGAATTATTTTGGTAACCTCTATCATCGCTAGAGAACTCTTTGTTCCCCCCTGATGATTGATATATGCTACAGTCGTGATATTGTCCGACTGGAATCTTATGAATCTGGCCGACGCCAGCTGAGGCCACGCCTGAAGCGCGTTGAATATCGCTCTCAGTTCTAGAATATTTATCGGGAGGAGAGCTTCCTCCTGAGTCCACAATCCCTGTGCTTTCAGGGAATTCCAGACTGTACCCCAGCCCAATAGGCTGGCGTCCGTCGTCACTATGACCCACGCTGGCCTGCGGAAACACATTCCCTTGGACAGATGATCCTGCGACAACCACCAAAGAAGAGAGACTCTGGTCTCTTGGTCCAGATTTATCTGAGGAGATAAATCTGCATAATCCCCATTCCACTGTTTGAGCATGCAAAGTTGCAGTGGTCTGAGATGCAAGCGAGCAAACGGAACTATGTCCATTACCGCTACCATTAAACCGATTACCTCCATACACTGAGTCACTGACGGGCGAGGAATGGAATGAAGAGCTCGGCAGATGGATAAAATCTTTGAATACCTGACCTCCGTCAGAAAAATTCTCATGTCCACCAAATCTATCAGAGTTCCCAGAAATGGAACTCTTGTGAGAGGGATAAGTGAACTCTTTTTACGTTCACCTTCCACCCGTGAGATCTTAGAAAAGCCAACACGATGTCCGTGTGAGACTTGGCTAGTTGGTAAGTCGACGCCTGGATTAAGATATCGTCCAGATAAGGCTATGCCCCGCGGCCTTAGGACCGCCAGAAGGGACCCTAGCACCTTTGTGAAAATTCTGGGAGCCGTGGCCAACCCGAAGGGAAGAGCCACAAACTGGTAATGCTTGTCCAGCAAGGCGAACCTGAGGAACTGGTGATGATCTTTGTGGATAGGAATGTGTAGATACGCATCCTTTAAGTCCACGAAGGTCATATATTGACCCTCCTGGATCATTGGCAAAATAGTCCGAATGGTCTCCATCTTGAAGGATGGGACTCTGAGGAATTTGTTTAGGATCTTGAGATCCAAAATTTTTGTCTGAAAGTTCCCTCTTTTTTGGGAACCACAAACAGATTGGAGTAGAATCCTTGCCCCTGTTCTGTATCTGGAAATGGGCAGATCACTCCCATGGAATATAGGTCTTCTACACAGCGTAAGAACGCCTCTCTTTTTGTCTGGTTTACAGACAATTGAGAAAGATGGAATCTCCCCCTTGGGGGAGAATCTTTGAAATCTAGAAGATACCCCTGGGTTACTATTTCTAAAGCCCAGGAGTCCTGAACGTCTCTTGCCCAAAAGCCTGAGTGAAGAGAGAAAGTCTGCCCCCTACTAGATCCGGTCCCGGATCGGGGGCTACCCCTTCATGCTGTCTTGGTGGCAGCAGCTGGCTTCTTGGCCTGTTTACCCTTGTTCCAAGTCTGGTTAGGTCTGCGGCAGGGGAAGAGGAACCACCTTTGAAGTTTCGAAAGGAACGAAAATTATTTTGTTTGGTCCTCATCTTATTCGTCTTATCCTGAGGAAGGGCATGGCCTTTTCCTCCAGTGATGTCTGAAATGATCTCTTTCAGTTCAGGCCCGAATAGGGTCTTACCCTTGAAAAGGATGGCTAAAAGCTTAGCTTTTGATGACACATCAGCAGACCAGGACTTAAGCCATAACGCTCTGCGTGCTAAAATGGCAAAACCTGAATTCTTCGCCGCTAATTTAGCCTATTGAAAAGCGGCATCTGTAATGAAAAAATTAGCTAGCTTGAGAGTCCTAATTCTATCCAGAATATCCTCTAATGGAGTCTCAACCTGAAGAGCCTCTTCCAGAGCCTCGAACCAAAAGGACGCTGCAGTAGTTACAGGAACAATGCACGCTATAGGTTGGAGAAGAAAACCTTGATGAACAAATATTTTCTTCAGGAGACCCTCTAATTTTTTTACCCATAGGATCTTTGAAAGCACAACTGTCCTCAATAGGTATAGTTGTACACTTAGCCAGGGTAGAAATAGCTCCCTCCACCTTAGGGACCGTCTGCCACGAGTCCCGCACGGCATCTGATATGGGAAACATTTTCTTAAAAGTAGGAGGGGGAGCGAACAGAATACCTGGTCTATTCCACTCCTTAGTAACAATTTCCGAAATCCTCTTAGGGACCGGAAAAACATCAGTGTAGGCAGGAACCTCTAGGAATTTGTACATTTTACACAATTTCTCTGGAACTACAATAGGGTCACAATCATCCAGAGTCGCTAAAACCTCCCTGAGCAATAAGTGGAGGTGTTCTAGTTTAAATTTAAAACCCGTCATATCTGAATCTGTCTGAGGGAACATATTTTCAGAAATCTCTCCCTCAGCCAGCAAATCCCTCACTTCAGAAAATTGTGAGGGTACATCTGATATAGCTAATAAAGCGTCAGAGGGCTCAGCGTTTGTTCTCACATCAGACCTACTGCGCTTCCCCTGCAACCCAGGCAGCTGTGAGGGTAGTATTCATAACTGCGGCCATATCTTGCAGGGTGAAAGAATTAGACGCACTAGAAGTACTTGGCGTCGTTTGTGCGGGCGTTAACGGTTGTGACACTTGGGGAGAATTAGATGGCATAACCTGATTCTCTTCTGACTGAGAATCATCCTGCGACATACTTTTAGTAGCTAAAATATGTTCTTTACAATTTATTGAACTTTCAGTGCATGAGGGACACATTCTAAGTGGGGGTTCCACAATGGCTTCTAAACATATTGAATATTGACTTTCCTCAATGTCAGACATGTTGAACAGGCTAGTAATGACTACAAACAAGCATGAAAACACTTTATTTATTTAGTGAAAAAAATAACAATCTTAAAAAACGGTACTGCGCCTTTAAAAGAAAAAAAAGCATACACGTTCTGCAAAACACTCTAAACATGCACCAAATTTTTCAAAATTTTGTATGTAGACCCACTATAGGTAGTTAAGATTGCACCACAATTTTTTTTAACAATTAACCCCTTAATGTCCAAACCGGATCGAAAATAGGCCCAGATCCGGAAAAAGACCCCTCAGCACCTTGCCACAGCCCTGCTGTGGCCCTACCTGCCCTCAGGGATCGAAAATATGGGGTAAAAGCTTCAATTTGGCCCAAAACATAGAACAGGGCCCTCAGAAGTTAGAGCTTGCTGCTTGCTGACAAACTGCGCATCTGAGGCGTGAAAATAGGCCCCGCCCATCTCACTCGATGTTTCCTCAGCCTTAAAGAACTGCACCAGAGCAGTTATAACTAGCCATGTGGGTTCCAAAACCCTAAAGTTAAGCCATGTGTGCCCTAATAAAGTTGCCCAAAACGTTTATTGCCCACAAAAATGTTAAAGCACTCCCATCCAAAAAACGTTTGCTCACAAACATTTGTCATTCAGTGTAAACATATATGTAATTGGCCCCATATGCAAGCTAAGTAATGCCCTTCTTTTATCTCTAGGATTACTGCTTACCCTCCTGCGTATAATGTCAGCCTTTCTGAAATACACAGTCTCTCCAGAAAAAATATTACTGAACATACCTCATTGCTGCATAGCATGAAAACCGTTCCTCACACTGAAGTTTCCTGTACTCCTCAGCCTCTGTGGGAACAGCAAATGGACCTTAGTTACAAATGCTAAGATCATCATCCTCCAGGCAGCAGTCTTCATCCATCTGCTGCCTGAGAGTAAATAGTACAAACCGGTTTCATTTAAAAATAACAAACTCTTGATTGAAGAAATTAAAAACTAATATTTTATCAC
This sequence comes from Bombina bombina, assembly GCF_027579735.1. NCBI lineage: Eukaryota > Metazoa > Chordata > Amphibia > Anura > Bombinatoridae > Bombina > Bombina bombina. The sequence continues at coordinate 435,112,220 of NC_069502.1, read as the reverse complement.
CTCTTTCACTTTACCCTTCCTAGTACTTAGAGTAGGCAAAGAGAATGACTGGGGGTGGAGCTAAGGGAGGAGCTATATAGACAGCTCTGCTGTGGTGCTCTTTGCCACTTCCTGTAGGGAAGGATAATATCCCACAAGTAAAGGATGAATTTGTGGACTCGTCTTACCTATATAGAAGAAAAATCCATATTTTGAAGGTCCCTTTCCTATGCCCATCGGATCTGTACGGTTGCGACAAGCAGCAGCTAGGCGACACTCTCATAGGAATTAAACTGCAGAGAGCTGGTGTGGGGTAAGAAAGTATTTCTACAGTCCAGCTCTTAAGAACTCCCCGTTAAGTTCTACATAGGTGCTTCTCCACTAGACGGAACCTTTTATGAGGACCATGCGGTCTGAGACCTCAAGTTCATTGTTTATCCAGGGATCTAACGTTTGAGAGACCTGATACTAACTGTGTATCTTCTACTTTTCTCATCAACCTGCCCTCACAGTTTAAAAAAAAAAAATGCATTAAACTTATTTACCTGTTCTTTGTCCTAATCAGAATTGCACCAGTGTATGTTTGTAAACATAGTTTATTAATAATTGTCCAATGATATTTTATACATATTGATGTCAAAGGTGGGTAAATATATCTACTAGCCATCATTTTGTGTTTGAGATGGGTAGCAATGCAGTGTTTATAACCCCAAATATTTTAAAGATGTCTATTACTTTAATCAGCTCTAAGAAGGCTTACAGTTATTTAGGCTAAGTTGACTTTCACTAATTTTGCTGGTAAATATGTATTGAACGCTCCTGTCAAATTACTATGGCCCCCTCCTCATTCTATTTTGCAATTAAGATATGTGATAAATATATAGCTAGATATGTAAACGGGCGTCCTATGGGCTGTACACAGATATTGTAGAAAGAGGAATTGATGTGCACACATTGTACGGAATCAACTATTTCTATTTGATGTTATAATTCTCTGTATGTGAAAAGAAAAACCAATGCCATTTATTTACCAAGCTGTGCTGCTAGCGGCCGTGGCAGCATGGCACTTCTATAAGGAAGCCTATTTTAGGTATTAATAAGACCTAAACTCCTTTCAAAACATCAGTTGAACACATATATTGCACACAGCTCACATATCTCTAGATAGAGAGTCATTCCTCTACTCTTTAGCCTAATGACTATTTCCCAGTTCTCAACAAGCTTAGCTGATATATAAATGTGAAATTTCGTTATAGATATGACTATCAGTGTGCTTTTCCACACAGTGTATTCACCCTAATATGTTCCCTTTAACATTTATCCTAAGCACAATATCACCGGTTTTAATTAATCCCATGTATAAATTAATACATGCTCCTGTATCCCTTTTGACTTTAGTCAAGATCCCAATATCATCTCACTTTGGATGCACCAATAGCCCAAACTTGCCTCCTTAAATATACCCCAACCTAGAGGTCTCAGATCCACTCTAATTCACAATTTTATCTCACTGTACCCTAACCCATCCACTAAAGATTCATTGCGTTATTTTCTCCTATATTATCTATACCATTTAACATTGTAATAATTGATTCTCCCTCTCTGATACAAAACTATACCTATATGTACTATGGCCCATAAGTGGCTGCTTCATAAACTAATAGTCCTCTACCCTGCACCATAAGAGTCATATGGTCCCAGAGTGGCCTTTAGTATAATTAGAGGACCCTGTACTATATCTAAAAAAAAATTGAGGTTTTAACGATACATGTACCAACATCATCGCCAAGTCTGTTTTTTGTTTATGGTAGATATGCTTATGTGGTTGCAAGGTACATGTATAGATAATTACCAACCTGTCTAATTGCAATATCCACCAGATGACCTATTACCATGTTACCAATTATTGTTTAACTATACACTTACTTAAGTTGACTTTTTTGATTGCATAACCACGGTTATAGTGGTATGTCTATATGTTGTTATCTATGCAAACCTCTATAAAAATATATATTAAAAAAAAAAAATGGCAGCCAGGGACTCCCAGGCTCCTGGGTTTGTCAAGCCCTGCTTTCCGTGGACCTGAGAAAAGAATAAATAGATTAGAAGATTGGCTAAAATCTTTTGTAGTTTGCAGGAGAAACATTAAAGCCCTAAAACCATTCAAATTATGTAAAAGTTTTTCCTTACAATTTTGAAGGTTAGGAGAAAGATAAGGAACAATAAATTTACCTACCGACAGATGTTATCAGAAGACACAACTTTTTTCATAAAAGTTCAATTTTATCCTTAAGACCGCTTTATCCTTGTGGAAGATGAGATAAAGAGGGTCACAAGAAAGAGCAGACAGATCAGAAGCCCTTCTGGCAGATGATATAGCTAGAAGAAAAAATACTTTCCATGATAATAACTGGATGTCCAAACTATGCATCTATTCAAAAAGTGAAACCTGTAAAAGTCGTAGAACCAAATTTAGCTTCCATCATAGCTACAGAACTGCGAGTTCCCCCATGGTGATTGATATATGCCACCGCTGTGATATTGCTTGATTGAAAGGGAAGGAAAGTCTCTTCTTTCAGGAGAGGCCAACTCTAAAAAGCCCTGGAGTTAGGATGCTTATTAGTAACCTCGCTCCTGAGGAGACCAACATCCCTGTTCTCTACTAGACCCCCATACTGCAATTGTGATAATGGTCCATGTTGGACTGACAAACAAAATGGATTTGTTCTTTATCCAACAGGACAAAGAATTCCTTGTAGCTGGACCCAAAAAGATCCCTTTAGAAAGCATGTTGACTGTAACTTTGATTGCCTTTGATCTGAGAAGGAAAGTCTCATAGTTATTGAGTCTATAATGACACCTAGAAAGGAGACTCTGGTTTGAAGAAATAAGGAACTCTTGGGAATGTTAATACTCCAGCCATGGTTGCGAAGAAACAAAAAAAAACAAAAAAAAACTTGTAGTTATTAGATATTGCTAAAGGAAAAAAGATAAAGCATGTACCAATATATCATCCAGGTATGGTGCCACTGAAATAGTAAAAAAACTGGCTTCTTAGATTACGCTAATACTATAAGCTAAATGGACACAAAAAAATGCAGCAATGTATCAAATAGCAACGTGTCAACAAATATAATATAAAACAATAATTTAATAAAATAAGCACTATGTGTACACAAAATATAATGCACTATTTCATAACAATATAAAAATCACATACTCCAGATCACATAAAAAAATGCAAGCATACATATAAATCAGTTTCAGAGAAGAGTCCTTGATGTTATACAGTCTCTGTGATTCAAATGTGCGCTAAAAGCAAAAAGAGACAGCGTTCTTTGAACACAAGATAAAAGTACGGAAAATAAGGTGTATTTTTTTACTTACACCATAAACTCTCTGTATTAGCGCTGTGTGTATGAATACTTGTCCAAACTTAATGGCCGATTCCTGGCATTGGCAGATTGGGATGTCTATGCAGCCCTAACTCTGGTCTCGCTTTAATGACTTCTCCAGTCTTTTTGGATACTCCGTCTGAGATTGTGGCAGGCCACAAGGTACACCAACAGCCTAAAGCAACGGGTTTCAACTTTGGTCAAGTCTTTCTCAAGCTCTGATGTCTAAGATTCATTCTCATGCTTATATTGGGATCTTAAGGTGGAACTGCTCCAAATAGTTTATAGTTTAAAATGTAAAGGTGTATTTAGAATAAAAAAATTAAATTATATAAATTAAATTTATATATTTACTGTATTATGTCAATAGATATTTTATATGTCCCGTATAAGTATTTGGAATGCTCAGAACTTCAGTAACAATTACCCTACCTAAAAGCCTAACCCAAAAGGGTTTATATATAAGAATAATTAAAACAAACAGATACTCATATTCACTATCTTACATCATGATATCTAGATAAAAAAAAATGTATATTATAGAAAACGCATCATGAAAAAAATTATAGGAATAGATCAATAAAAAACGATAAAAAGGCTATAAAAAGCTATTCATTTCTAACTCTTAATGTAATCATTTAGGTTTTAAAGTACTCAGTTTATATATCCATTTGGACTCTAGTTTCAATAATTCATTATGTTTATTCCCCCTCTCCAATTTATGTTTAGTTTAGCTATCCCTGTGTAGTAGAAGCATTTAGTATCAGCTCCATTACATTTTAGAAAATGATGTGGGATTGGTAGTTCTTTATTTCTGTGTCCGCATTCTCGATAGATAATAAATGTTCCCTGATGCCACTGAAATACCCTGAGCTCTTATTACAGACAAAAAAAGAGTTCTCAGACGTTTTGTAAAAATTCCGGGAGCAGTAGCCAGACAAAACGGAAGAGCAACAAAAATGAAAATATCTGTCCTGAAAGACAAATCTTAGGAACTGGAGGATGGTCTTTGTGGATAGAAATATGAAAGAAAGCAATTTTCAACTCTATCATGGACATATATTGCCCTTGTTTCCATTTTGAAAATAGGAACCCTCGAAAAACTTGTTCAAACATTGCAAATCCAGAATAGGCATGAAAGTTCCTTCTTTTTTGGGAACTATGAAAAGGTTGGATTAAAAACCATGGCCTTGTCCTGATATCGAAAATGGAACTATCACTCCCAAGAGTTCTAGATCTTGAGAACAAAGATAAAAGCTTCAGCCTTTACAGGGTCCTTTGGAACATGGGACAGAAGAAAAAACTTCCTCTGGGAGGCCTTAATGTGGAACCCATTAAGTTGAGTGTTGATCCAATTTGGGTAGATTTCCAGGAAGATCCAGAAGAATCGTGCTTTTGGGGAGAGGAGGATTATCTTTCGTTCCTTGACTGATGAAAGGAACAAAAGCAATTAGTAGCTCTGTTATTTCCCTTAGACCTTTTGTCCTGAGGGAGAAAAGATCCTTTACCTACAGTAACTGAAGAGATTATGGGATCTAACCCAGGCCAAAAAAAAAGAAAAAGAAGAGATAATAATCTAGATTTTTAAACCATGGCAGCTAACCATGATTTAAGCCACAGGGCTCTTCTGGTAAAACAGACAGAGAATGTCATATCCTTAGCATTGATTTTAATAATGTCAATATTTGCATCAAAGATTAACGCATTTTCTGACCTAATAAGTTTCAAACAACAGAGAAATTCCTCCTCAATAGACCAATCTGAAAGCTAGGCAAATAAATTATCGTACCAGATACTGACAGTTGTCTGATATAAATAACCCACTTGAAGAAGAGCTTTTCTATGAAAACACCAATTTTCTGTCCCTAGGGACACTAGTGCTGCGCCCGCTATGTTCTATCCTTGGAGCTTCCCTTTATGCTTTTAAACAAGTTTTGAATAAAGTGTTTTTTTACCCATTGAATGAGTGGATCGTTGCTTTCTACAGGCAAATGACATAGCCTATCCTCTGCGGGGAGAGCTTGGTGCCAGCTCAGTGCCATTACTGAGACCATTGAGCGCTCCACAAGGTTCTGGTTCCGATGTCAGGGTTAGGCTTTCCCCTGTTAGATCAGCAGATATATATGTTAAAGAGCAATCAATATAGGTTAAAAGGCGCTCTGCTATAGTTAGTCTTTCTGATATATGAAAACATTTTTTTGCCTTAATAGAGCTAAACAGTTCTTAAATAGTAGCTGTATGTTGTTCTTATTGGTTTCTTTTGTAGAAAGCTTCTTAATATTGTGTGTTGAAATAAAAAATTCCCTCTTACCAGCTAAGACCTCAATCATATGAGGTAAGATATCAGCTCTGTATGTGTAAAGGTGATTCAATCTTTCTTTCCCAAAATGGTGTCCTTATGAATTCTTAATCTATTTCTTATCCCATTAGTTTGGCTGAGTCTTTATATTCAATGGTAACCCTGGACTCTCTGATGATCTTTCATGCGATGGTGAGAATCTTTTTTCCTTAGGTGTATGAACAGCGGTTGGCAAGGATTCCCAGAGTTATGCAGGGAGGAAAAAAACACACATAGCGTTATACTCTCAGCTTCTTATAGGCAGAGCCTACTTAGTTCCCATCTTGTTTTCTGAGATGCTCGACAAATGTTCATCAGAAATCTCTGTTGTTCTTGAACAAAACTTTAAAGCTAATGATAGATTATAATATATATATAAATATATATATAAAATCAAAGTAAGCATAAAAAGAAACGGCAAACAACTTACTTGTGTTCTTGCCTGCAGCTAGATATGAGTGTCACTATTACAAAAGGGACATGAAAACCAACATTTTTCTTATATGATTTTGATAGAGTATATAATTTAAAATAAAAACTTTTAATTTACTTCTATAATCAAATTTACTTTGTTCTCTTGGTATCTTTCATTGAAAGCAGGAAGGTAGGCTTAGGAGCATGCACTTGTCTGTAGAACTAGATGGAGCACTTCTGCAAGAATGTTGTACATTGTGCAGACACCGCTGCAATCTTGTGCTCAAAAGCATTCTTATAAATCTGCTGCCACCCTACCTACCTAGATATTCTCTTCAACAAAAAATACCAAGAGAACACAAATTTGATAACATAAATAAATAAATCATAAAAAAAAAAATATTGAGGTCTCATGTCATTTTAAAGGGACAATCCAGCCAAAATTGTAATCCACATGGATGCATTTCAGATTTAATAAGAAGCCTTTTTGTAATATGCATGTTTTAGCAAAAATTCCTTTAATAAAAGCTATAGCTGTCTCAAAAGTGTATTTAAGTATGCACCGTGCACCAGCATTTTAATCACAGCACTTGATCAGAGAGTCGCTGCTTGTGCCATCTGATAATGGCTCAATTTGTTAACTACTGACATGATACAAGCCCCATTGGAGCTCTGAGCAGCTGCAGTATTTAAAATGTTGGTCAACTAAGAAAAGCTAGCAATGCTTCACATGCACGTGCAGAGAAAAATGTTAACACTAAAACGGTGATAACCTTTACAAGAAGCATTTTTGCCAATACATTTATATTACAAATATGTTTCTACTCGAAGATGTAATTCATCTACGTGCATTGAAATTTTGACCGGAAAGTCCCTTTAAAGGGAAACTGAACCTATTTTTTTTCTTTCAAGATTCAAATAAAGCATGCAATTTTAAGCAACTTTCTAATTTACTCCTAGTATCAATTTGTCTTCGTCCTCTTGCTATCTTTATTTGAAAAGCAAGAATGTAAGTTTAGAAGCCAGCCCATTTTTGGTTCACAACCTGGGTTGTCTTTGCTGATTAGACATCACCAATAAACAAGTACTGTCCTCCAGGGTGCTAAACCAAAAAATGGCAAAAAATGGCTGGCTCCTTAGCTTAGATGCCTTCTGTTTCAAATAAAGATAGCAAGAGAACGAAGAAAATTTGCTCTATCTCAATCAATACAGAAAAAATTTGGGTTTAGTATCCCTTTAAGTTATATTATGACATGTTTTTTTAGCAAAAGTCCTCTACTGAGTATTAGCAATAAACTAACTGCAGCAATTTTATTGTGTCTCCTAGAAACACTTTAAAGGAAAATCTGATCTGTAGCGACCCCAGGCCAAAAAAAAAAAAAAAAAAAAAAAGGTAAAATCCTTTTAAAATGATAGATAATACATTCTGTTATGGTTTCTACTAAATAAACCACTGCTTATTGCTTATTTTATTACAACAATGATGAAACAGGCTGTTTTAGATCCCTTTAAAGGGACAATTTCAGATTCAGATAGAACATACAATTTTAAACAACTTTCCAAATTACTTCTATTAGAAAAATGTCTTTGTTTTCTTGTTATCCTTTGTTGAAAAGCTGGAAGGTAAGTTCAGGAGTGTGCACGTGCCTGCAGTACTATATGGCAGCAGTTTTTTAACAATATTATACATTAGCAAGAGAACTAGATGGCAGCGCTATTTACTAACATGTAGTGATCCAGACATGTGCGCGCTACCTATATGGATATCTTCAACAAAGAATAACAAGAAAATGAAAAAAAAGTGGCACGACTTAAATGCACAATTAGTGCTGCTGATTTGATCAGCAGCGATTTCTGCTGTGCACCAGCAGTGCTCTGTGGTTCCAGAGCAATTTTTTTAATGTGTGTCTTGCCCCTTTACGCTAGTCTTAAAATTACATGCCCTAACAAATTAGAGCATGCAGATTTTGGACTATAATTGTCCTTTAATGTCAGCTCAAACAAATATCAGTTACATTTCTAACAATTTTTTAACAAAAAAAAATAATATATTTATATAGCAATTTTTTAAAAATAACTCAAAGCTAGCAGGGACAAGCCTCCCCCCACCACAAGACAGACAGTTCATCTTACACATCTGATCCTGCAGCCCCTTTAGAATCATTAGGCATAATAAAAACATATGTTGTAAGGAACTACAAATTACAGCCCACAGTAGCGGCTGCAGGAAGGCCTACAGAATAATAAACCAGCACTGCCGCCCTGCAGTCGCTACTGTGGGTTGTAATGTGCAGCTCCTCACTACACATGTTGTCCATATCCAGAAGGGGAAGAAGGAGATGTAGAAGAGCTTGATGCCGAGAACGAACAAGCAATAGAGCAACGTGCGGTGGACGGTGAAGTCTTGGCCCTTCTCGCCCGTTAAAGAGTTCCGGCACTGCAACTTCTTACTGCTGTTCCCAGCGGTACCGTTAGTGTCCCTACATGCCCTGTTAGCCTGGTGACCCGCACAGCTCTACACCCGCATAGCCGCTGTAAGCGAGCCACGTGACTGGGGTCCTGCCTATACCGGGTCAGACATCACAGCCCCGAGTTTGCCCCCATTCCCACTCCTTGCAGCGGAATTGAAGTCACTGCCACGCCCCTTATCCGCATGTGGCCGCAGCGGAGCCCTCCTGTAAGTCATAGGTGACATCATAGTGGACGGGGTTAAAAATTGCATACTCCCGCGATTTTAAATCACGCTGATTTAAAAATTGCGGATTACTCTATTATTTTACTTCTTTTTTTTATCCCAGTGCATTAGATACACTTTCAGCTTCTACAGCAGTACTGCTTATTGTATGGAGCAAATTGCACAGATGAAAGAAGAGATATTTAATTTGTGTAATATTCTATGTTAATAGGAGATGCTTGTCCTGAAAAATGTGTAAGGCCACATTTTTATCTTCTGTTTAGTGTTACTGCTATCCAAATAGCAATAATCATTAAAAGAGAAGTGGAACGCAAAACATTTTTGTTATATATGTGAAAATCAGCAGTTAAAGGGATACTAAACCCAATTTTTTTCTTTCATGATTCAGATAGAGCATGCAATTTTAATAAACTTTCTAAGTTACCCTTCTTATCAATTTTTCTTTGTTCTCTTTGTATCTTTATTTGAAAAAGCAGGAATGTAAAGCTTAAGGGCTAGATTTATTAAAGCTGAGGCGTATAGGGGAGCGTATACGCGCCCCTGTACACCTCAGCTCGCCTGTGGCGGGGCGAAAATACCCGCAGGTATTTGGCATTGCACACGAGCGCAATTTTGCGCTCGCGTGCAATCCCGCCCCCTGCCTGCGCACAGCCAATCGCGCGCGGGCAGGAGCCGTCAATCTCCTCGCTCTGACTAGACCGAGAAGATTGAATTTCGCCAGATTAGAGGTGGCGAAGAGGCTCAGGAAGCAGCGGTCTGGTGACCGCTGCTTGATAAATGACGGCGAGCAAGTTCTTTAGAGAACTTGCTGCCGTAGAGGCTTAATAAATCTAGCCCTAAGAGCAGACCCATTTTTGGTTCAGTACCTGGGTTGCACTTGCTAAGTGGTAGCTGCACATATATACCTCTTGTCATTGGTTCACCCAATGTGTTCAGCTAACTTCCTGTAATACATTGCTGCTCCTTTAACAAAGAATACCAAAGGAATGAAGCAAATTTGCTAATTGAAGTAAACTGAAAAGTTGTTTAAAATTGTATGCTCTAAAGTCTAGCTGAATCATGAAAGAAAATGTTGGGATTTCATATCCCTTTAAACACAAAGAAAATAATAATAATAATAATAATTAGTAGAAACTGTTTAAGTAGAAACTAACAAGAAGTGGGACTCTACTGCCCTCTAGCTGATAGGGACAACTCTCGTGTACAAAAAATATGTTTATTCAGCACAGGAGCTTTTTTTCTTTTCAAAATAACAAAGCCTTGTATTTTGAAGCATTCTCTTGTAGATGGAAATACTTGGATAATATATTTTTAAAGCTTCCAATGCTGCTGACTATAAAGAAATCTAGGCTGAGATAAACATAGGTAAATTAGTGTTTCAGTGGGGGAACCTGCTCGATCTAGCATACCTTTGAATACCTACTGAAATACCATTGTCAAGCTGAAGTATTTCTATCGCACAATATTTAGCTAGATAGATCAAGTTTGTGAGAAAAAAAAAATATTTAACTGATTGATTCCCAATATGTCAAAACAGCGTTCAGTTTGCCGAGACTGGTGCTGACCATTCACTAATTAACGCAGATTATGCTGAACTGTGATAATATCTGTGACCCTAAATTGACTTCAGAATGAAATTATCTTCCCATAGGTTACCGTGCTGCTACCCTATAACTACTGACACTGTTGACGGCAAACAGAAAACACCCGCTTACTAACTTATACAACTGCATTACTGACTTGTGCTGGAAGTTGGGCCGTATAGTATACGTGTTCTCTGAAGCTTCGGTGTCCATCATAGCGACCACGGAGAAGAAAGAACACAGCTGTCTAAGCGTCCTGACTTGCTACTACAGCAACCACAACATCCTGTTCTGTACGTCACACTTCCGGTGACTACAGTGTCAGCCATATTTCTTTAGGGGAAAGTGTATCGTAGGCGTAACAGTATGACTTGAATACAAATGTGTATACATTATCGTGTGTAAAATGCAAACGTATACATTATATCAATATAATATTTTAATCCTAACTTTTTTTCAAATCAAATCATCAAATATCTAGGTTAAAAAACTTGAGTAAAACTGCAGTGTCCACTAATTGGGAACGTTCTTTTGACTCGTTCAGGGGCATCATCAAACGTGATGAACTACTAATACAGTGCTTTCCAAACTGTGTGTCGGGACACACTAGTGTGTCGGCAGCAGTGTGTAGGTGTGTCCCTGCTTCAGCACAAATTTTTTTTAAATTACATTATTTTTTTTTATTGTTTTTTGGTTTCTGACTTTCCACCTGCCTGCTACACATATCACATAGTTGACACGTGATTGATACCTAGTGGGTAACAGATCATCCTAACCAATTCGCACAGCTCAGTGGGAACTGAAACTATTACCATTGGCGGATTTGGCGGCACATTGGCTCCTGACTGCACGTGTAGTTTCCTTAATTGGCTCGTGACTGCAAGTGTAGCCAGTGAGTGGGACAGCAGTGTGTTTGCAGTGCGGGCAGTAGTCAGTCGGACTCACAGAGCTCTGAGGGTGGCAGCTTAAACGCTGAGCTGAAGTCAGAAGTCAGTGTGATTTTTTTTGCGACTAGCTCCCAGTAGTGCATTGCTGCTTCTGCTCTTGATATATGGATAGGAAGTGGAAGCTTAAAAATGCTTGATGATGAAATGCGAGTGTCTTTATCTTATATTAAACCAAATATTCTGAAACTGTGTTCATCCCATCAACCTCATACATCCCATTAAAATAGTAAGTAGCTATTGGTGTTATTAAACTTTTTTTTAATTCTTGCACATACATACTGTTACTTGTAAATGCATTTTGTTATTATATAATTTATGTATGTGTCCGTATCTTTTAAAACAAGTTAGTTTAACCTCCTTTTTGCTAGTACAACTGAATTACTGTGTCGCGAAATGATGTAGGTTTAAAAAGTGTGTCACCAACATGAAAAGTTTGGAAAGCTCTGTACTAATATATCCAAATTAGAATTGATTGATGTGGTAGTTTGTATGTTTATCTTTAAAGCTTTTAGTTGAGTATGTCTGAGGATCAATTAAATGAATCGTGATCTCTGTGCAATAAACAAACAGTACAAGAATTCAACAATTTGTGAATTGTACTGTTTATTGTTCTTATTATTAAAGTGTGTGCACGTTTATCAATATGATCAATAGGATACCTGGCACCTTCTGCTTCCATTTTAATGGGACAGTATACACACATTTTCAAATAACTAATTGTAATATACACTACTATAAAGAAGAATATGCACCAATACTGATCTAAAAATCCAGTATATAAAACCATTTAAAAACTTACTTAGAAACTCCCAGTTTAGCAAATTTGACAAGGTTAGGCGGAGACACCCATTGAAAGAGGCTGAGAAAGAAGGAAGAGCAGACACCCTCCTCCCCTTCATATGAAAATACCCTTTACACAAACAGGAGCAAGCAGGAATCTGTAGACTTGAGTCTACATTTGACACTTTGAGGCTTGGTCATGAGTCTGAAAATCAGCACAGTTATTACAAAGTAAGCAAAACTTTACAAAGTTACAAAAACACTCCTATATGGGCTTTATAAATCGATCATCTACAAAACATGTATGCAAAGAAAAATCTAATGTACAATGTTCCTTTAAATGCTGACACCTTGCAGTAGTGGCAAGGCCAGGTCAGCCAAGCATATAGTCCATAATATGGTCACAGGGGTAATAATAAAGAATCTGACAAGCCCTTCCTGGTTGTGCTTTGAACACTCCCCAATGCATGGATTTGGACACTGCAGTCCAGGAAAACAAAGGACATAAAGAAGGGCCAGCTGAACATTGTTCCAAAAATCGGACAATTGGTTCCTGGGTATTTTTCAAGAAGAGGGGTATGTTGTAATTTGAACCCTATACGGACAAGGATATTTTGCAAGTTAGAGACTAAAGTTAAACATTAATATACATTACTGTTTTTCAAACCTGTCTTTAGGGACACATTTTGAAGATATCTAAACTGAAGCACAGGTGAAGTAATCAGCTGATTAGTAAACATGGTTATTTTACCTGCTCTCTTCCAAAGTAATCCTGAAAACCTGGCCAATCTTTAAAGCCCAGGACCATGTGACTTATATACAGGTCTAGACAGTTCATAAGAAGCAAAAATTCACATTGGTTGCCAGGTGTCCAGTATTCAACCAGACAGTCCTTTATTTTAGCAAGCTGTACAGTAAAATATATACAAATATACAGGACAAACTATGGCATATGTGTGTTACTGGCAGACAAGGGGATAAAATGACCGCTCAGCTGTGAAAAACACAATTTATGTAACAATTTAAATGAAAAATTTCTTTCATGGCGGCAAGAGTCCACAAGCTGTTATGTATGGATATACATTCCTACCTGGAGGAGGTAAAGTTTCCCAAACTTCAAAAGCCTATAAATACCTCACCCACCTCACACATACCTCAGCTTATTGTATAGCCAAGTGGTGAAGTGTTTAAGGAGTAAAATAAATGAAATAAATTAATTTATCAGGTAAGTTCTTACATAAATTATGTTTTCTTTCATAAAGGTGGTGAGAGTCCATGAGCTGTTACATATGGGATATAATACCCAAGATGTGGAAGTCCATGAGTAACAATAAAGCAAGGGATAAAATAAAAAGTTTTTTTGCTGATAAATTAAATCCAAAAATAAAGTCTTATACGACAAAAAAAACACTCAAAATATAGGCACCATTATCAAATTAAAACAACCACCTGAAGTTTCTACCAAAAGCTGCTTCTCAAGAGGCAAATACATCAAAATGGTCAAATTTGGTAATTGTAGGCAAAGAAGACCAAGTGGCTGCCTTGTAAATTTGATCAACTGAAGCCTCATTCTTGAATGCCCAAGATGTGGCAACTGATCTAGTAGAATGAGCTGCAATTCTCTGGCCCGCCCACTTCCAAATAAGCTTTGTGAATCAGAAGTTTCAACCAAGAGGCTAAAGAAATAGCTTTCTGACCTTTCTTGGAACCAGAAAAAAGAACAAACAGACTAGAAGTCTTTCTGAAATCTTTAGTAGCTTCAACATAATATTCCAAAGCTCTAACAACATCCAAAGAATGTAAAGTTCTTTCAGTATCATTCTTAGGTTTAGGACACAAAGAGGGAACGATAATTTCCCTATTAATGTTGTGATAGGTAACAACCTTAGGTAAAACTTTGAAAGAAGTCCGCAAAACTGCTTTATCTTGATGGAAAATCAGATAAGGAGACTGACAAGAGAGAGCAGACAATTCAGAAACTCTTCTGGCAGAAGAGATAGCCAAAAGAAACAATACTTAACAAAAAAGTAGTTTAATGTTCAAAGAATGCATAGGCTCAAAAGCAGGAGCCTGTAAGATATTTAACACCAGACAAGGACTCCAAGGAGGAGAAATAGATTTAAAGGAATAGTCTGGTCAAAATTAAACTTTCATGATTCAGATAGAGCATGCAATTTTAAGCAACTTTCTAATTTACTCCTATTAATTTTTCATTGTTCTCTTGGTATCTTTATTTGAAAAAGCAAGAATGTAAGCATAGGAGCCGGCACATTTTTGGTTCAGACCTGGGTAGCACTTTATGATTGGTGTCTAAATGTAGCCAACCTATCAGCAAGTGCTACCCAGGTACTGAACCAAAAATGGGCTGGCCCCTAAGCTTGCCTTCAAATAAACATACCAAGAGAACGAAGAAAAATTGATAATAGGAATAAATTAGAAAGTTGCTTAAAATGGCATGCTCTATCTGATTCATGAAAGTTTAATTTTGACTAGACTATACCTTTTAATAACAGGTTTAATACGAGTTAAAGCCTGAACAAAACAATGAATGTCTGGAAGATAAGCAATTGTTCTGTGAAACATCACAGAAAGAGCATAGATTTGTCCTTTCAAGGTACTGGCAGACAAACCTTTATCCAAACTATCCTGAAGAATTCTAGGAATTCTAAATGAGTGCCAGGAGTAATCATAGAACACCATAAAATATAAGTTTTCCCACCTTTGTGATAGATCTTTCTTGAAACAGGTTTTTGTGCTGAATCATGGTGTTTAATCACGGAGTCAGAGAAACCTCTGTGACTGAGAACTAGGCATTCAATTTCCATGCCATTAAGTTCAGAGACTTTAGATCTTGATGAAAGAAGGGACCTCTAGACAGAAGGTCTGGTCTTAGAGGAAGAGGCCATGGCGGGCAACTGGACATTCAAAATAGATCTGCACACCAAATCCTGTAAGGCTACGCAGTGGCTATCAAAATTACATAGGACTGTTCCATTTTGATCCTGGATATTACTCTGGGAAGCAGAACTAGAGGAGGAAATATGTAAGCATACTGGTAAGACCAAGGAACTGCTAGAGCATCCAACACCTCCGCCTGAGGATCCCTGGACCTTGCAAGGTACCTGGGAAGTTTCTTCTTCAAATAAGAGGCCATCGGATCTATTTCTGGAAGACCCCATATATGAACTATCCAAAAGAACACATCTTGGTGGAGAGACCACTCCCCCGGATGTAGGGACTGACGACTGAGTTAATCTGCCTCTCAGTTGTCCACACCTGGGATGGAACCGCAGTGATGAGGCAGGAATTAGAATCCTCCCAAGAAAGTATTCAAGATATTTCCATCATGGCTAAGGAACTATGAGTTCCTCCTTGATGATTGACATATGCCACTGTTGTGTTATTGTCTGTCTGGAAATAAATATAAGGCTTGTTCCTCAATAGAGGCCAAACTTGAAGAGCCCTGAATAGAGCACAGAGTTCTAAGATATTGATTGGAAACCTTGCTTCCCGAGGATTCCAAACTCCTTGTGCTGTCAGAGACCAGGTAGGACAAGCAAAGGAAGCCACCTGAAGAATAGAGTGGTGGTTTAACCACCAAGCCAGAGAAAGTCGTGTATTAGGATCCAAGAATATCAGTTGTGATATTTGAGTATAGTCCTTGCACCATTGGCGCAGCATGCAAAGTTGAAGAGGCCTCAAATGAAAACGAGCAAAAGCGATCGCGTACGATTCTGCAATCACGAGGCCTAGTACATCCATGCACATAGTCACTGAAGGAAATTATAGAGACTGAAGGCTTAGACAATCTGAAACCAATTTCATTTGTCTCTGTTTTGTCAGGGAAAGAGTCATGGACATTGAGTCTATTTGGAAACCCAAATAGGTGACTTTTGACTGAGGAATCAAGAAATGATTTGGTAAATTGATCCTCCAACCATGTTTTCGAAGAAACGACAACAGTTGTTTCATGTGAGATTCTTCTAAATGAAAAGATTGAGTTAGTACCATGATATCATCCAAATAAAAAAACACTGCAACACCCTACGCTCTGATTATAGATAGAAGGGCACGAGAACCTTTGAAAATATTCCTGGATCTGTTGCTAGGCCAAAAGGGAGAGAAACAAATTGGTAATGCTTTTCCAGAAAAGAGAACCTCAGAAATTAATAATGTTCTGGATGAATTGGGATGTAAAGCTAAGCATCCTGTAAGTCTATTGTGGACATAAAGTGACCTTGCTGAACAAAAGGCAGAATAGTTCTTATAATTTCCATCTTTAAAGTTGGAATTCTCACAAACTTGTTTAGTGTTTTGAGATCCAAAATTGGTCTGAAAGAATTCTCTCTTTTGGTACAATGAAGAGATTGGAGTAAAAACCCATCCCCTGTTCTTGTAAAAGAAATGGGACAATCATTCCCATGAGTTCCAGGTCTGAAACATATTTTAGAAAAGCCTGGGCTTTTATCGGATGTTTTGGAATATGAGTTACAAAAAAATCTTGCCATAGGAGGTCTTATTCGAAATCCAATTCGATATTCTGGCTCCATGGATTTTGGACAGATCTTAACCAAAATTCTTGAAAAAGTTTTAGTCTGCCCCTACCAGAAGAACTGGGTTGGGGGCTGCACCTTCATGCTGTCTTAGGGACTGGATTCGGTTTCTTGTATTGTTTGGATTTATTCCAATTTGAAGATGGGCTTCAGTTAGAGCCAGAGGCTTTAAGAGAGGGTGTAGTTTTCTGTTTTTTGTCCAGATTCACATCCAATCGGCCGCTAGCAGCGGGTGTCAATCAGCCCGATCATATAGGATCAGGTGAATTGCAGACCGCAGCCTCAGAGACAGCGGACCAGTTATGGAGCTGCGGTCTTTAGACCGCTGCTTTATAATTGCTGTTTCGGCCGAGCCTGAAGGCTCCCACGGAAACAGGGGCATCAAGCTCCATTCAGAGCTTGATAATTTGGCCCTGTAGTCTTGAGGAAGAAAAACTCCCTTACCTCCAGTATTAGTGGAAATAATGGAATCTAATTGAGAACCAAATAGATTCTCACCTTGAAAAGAAGGAGACAGTAATCTCATTTTAGATACTATATCAGCATTCCAAGATTTAAGCCATAAGGCTCTTCTGGAAAGAATAGCTAAAGAGATAGTTTTGATGTTGATTTTCATAATATCAAATACTGCATCGCAAATAAAATTATTCGCCTGTTGAAGAAAATTAGGAATGTTAGAACATTCAGGATCTGAAGATAACTGCTGAACAAGAATAGATAACCAAAAATTAGAGGCAGCAGCTACATCCGCTATAGATATGGCTGGTCTCAGAACATACAAATGTCCAAACAGAGTCAAGCACACCAGTACCACAATAATTAAGGGGTAACTCCCGAAACGTGAGCATTTTTTGGTGCCAATAAACTTAATTAACTTCAGTGCTGCTGCTTTAATATGATTTTTTGGTATAAGAACATAACCAGTATGTAAATATGCCCTCCTAAGATAATATTCAAGTTTCCTATCTAAAGGATCTTTGAAAGAAGTGCTATCTTCCAAAGGAATAGTAATACGTTTAGCTAGAGAAGAAATGGCCCCATCGACCTTGGGGATCGTTTCCTAAAGCTCTAAACTAGCAGTAGGTAGAGGATACAATTTTTTTAAACCTTAAAGAAGGGTTAAAAAAGGTACCTGATTTAGACCATTCATTTGCAATCATATCAGGAACATGAAAAATCTCAGGGAGATTAACCACACTACTACTGAAGTTAGATGATTACAGGGTTTATCTTCAGAAGGTTTAGTTTCTTCAATCCCTAAATTGACTAAGACTTCTTTTAAAAAAGAACGATAATACTCAATTCTAAATAAAAAATAATTATATGATTCTGTATCGGATGAGGTAGCCTCAGAATCAGAGGAATCCTCATCATAAGAAGATACTTCAGTATTTATTTACTCAGTACATATATTACTTGTAGACTGTAAAATATGGGCTGACCTCTTTCGTTTATTTGAAGGTGGTAGCACAGTCAGGGTTTTCTCAATGGCAGTAGCAATATTTTTTTTCATTGCTGGGGGTACGCCATCTGCATCCTTCTGTGAAAGTGAAACAGTTGATGCATTTGAAACCATAGAAACATCATCAGTACGCAATAAAAATTCTATACATGAGTCACACAAATTAGCTAAAGAAGCTACTTCAGAAGTTTTCAAAAAAGCACACTTAGGTTCGATAGAAAGGTGTTCAACAGACTCCGGTCCTATGGTTACTTTAGGGACAGGTGCAGGCTGCTCTATTTTGTCAAAGAAACAAAAAATTGTAAATAAGCAATAATGTCAAATAATTTAATCGCCTTTATAAGCTTTAAGGTATGGAAAAGTTTGCTATAGAAAAAACCTTTAAAAACAAAAAATTTCTGAGCACTTATGAGAGAACGACAAGAAGCTTATATAAAGCCCTTAATAAAAATGAGGACGCATGGAGATGGAAAGCCGAGTCTTTTAAACATATTTTTGGCGCAAAATTTGAGCGCAAAAAAACGTGTGAAAAACTGTGCATCAGTGACATCATATTGGAAACTGTAAAACACGAGGGTGCGCTTGCTCGAGAGCTCAGTCCCATGTGTCTGTTAAAAAGGTATGACCCTGATTTGTAAAAAGAACCGTACCAAATATTAACAAGCCCTTAATAAGCAAACTTTCCCAAAGCTTTATAAGGCACATTTATGAATAAAAAGAGAATAACTAATACTTACCTTTGATTTGTAGACACTTGCCCACTGAAAGCAGACAGCCGTACTGAAACATATCAGCAGAGGTAATGGAATAGGAGTATAATGTCTATCTGTAAAGGGAGGCAGAAGATGAATTCCTGTGACTGAATTTGCAGAGAGCCTTTGAAGAGATTTTCCCAGAGGCAAAAACTTGGAGTCATGAGGCAATACTCCCTTCACATTCCTCAGACAAGCATTGTACTCTGAGGGGAAATGCTCTGAAGCACCTCTCACTGAAGAATCAAGCACATTATGCTTCAACCACCTCCTAAGGAGGCAACGTTTTAAACTGAGGTATGTGTGAGATGGGTGGGGTATTTATAGTCTTTTGAGGTTTTGGAATCTTTGCCTCCTCCTGGTAGGAATGTATATCCCATACATAACAGCTAGTGGACTCTCGCCAACTTTATGAAAGAAAATATACATGGTGGGATCAAACATGGCCCTAAGTTTAAGCTTTTGGGGGGGACATTGTGTGACTCCAGCTAATACCCATGCTCAGTCACCTATAAGTTGTGCAGTATTTTTATGGAGCACAGCTAATTGAAAACTAATTGGAAGCTTGTAGGCCTCTAAGAATGACACCGCATGTAAACTGCCATGCCAATCTATTTAAAGGGACAGTAAAGTCAAATTTAAACATTCATGATTTACTTTTATTATTAAAATTGCTTTGTTCACTTGGCCATTTTTTGTTAAAGAGTAAGCCTAGGTAGGCAGATAGGAGCTTAGGAACTTGCATGTGTCTTTAGCAGTCCATGGCAGCAGTGTTTATAACAATGTATAACACTACAATAATCAATGTTGAAAACAAAGCTGGCAGATGGCTAAATACATATACAATCCCCTGAGCTCATTGAGGATTTCTCTTTAACCCCTTAGTGACCAGACCATTTTTCAATTTTCTTACCGTTAAGGACCAGGGCTGTTTTTACATTTCTGCGGTGTTTGTGCTTAGCTGTAATTTTCCTCTTACTCATTTACTGTACCCACACATATTATATACAGTTTTTCTCGCCATTAAATGAACTTTCTAAAGATACCATTATTTCCATCATATCATATAATTTACTATAAAAAAAATATAAAATATGATGAAAAAATAGAAAAAAAATTAATTTTTTCTAAGTTTGACCCCCAAAATCTGTTACGCATCTACAACCACCAAAAAACACCCATGCTAAATAGTTTCTAAATTTTGACCTGAGTTTAGAAATACCCAATGTTTACCCCCTTAACCCTTTACAGGACTGGGCATTTCAGACTAAGGGGCCGATTTAAGTAGCTGCGAATACAGCTGTTTCCGTGCAAGCCTTTAGGCTCACCAGAAACATAAGTTACGAAGCAATGGTCTTAATATATATATATACACACTATCTGATTAAAATGATTCATATACATTTAAATAAAAAAACATTTTTATAAGGGTTGATAGGTATATGGTATATGACAAGGTGTTTGACTGAAAAGGGAGCTAGTGTATGTATGTATATATATTTCTGCAAAAATCAGATGTATGTTGGAATAAATAGAACATATTCTGCTATGTGCAAAACATTGGATTATGAAATATGCAATATTATCTTCTTAAATTGCGCCTTTAAATAACCGCGTGTTTGCGAGACTTGTGTTTTTTTTTCAACTTCTTCAGCTCCATTGAAGTCTATGGAGAATGCGATTTTGCATTCATGACTTCTCAAAATCTACTTGTTACAGTAACTTTGCAAAAGTGGGTCACAAACTTTTTACTTTCAACTCGTAATACGAGCACGAATCTCTTAGCGCGCTCCACTCATAATCTAGCCCATGGTAAAAGAGAGACAGCTGTGGCTTGCCCTCAGCTCTTTGCCCCCTTCCACAGAATCACAGAACTAACTTTTTATTATAAGAATGTGAATAATATATTAACAAACAGCTACTTTCCTGCCAGTTGTTTAAAAACACAATTTTAAATACTTATAATGAAGTTAGTTTCTCATAGCCCATTTGTGGGCGCGTAATAATTAATCTGCCATTACAAGTGGCTGGTTATTGCTACCGCGAGCTTGAGGTAGCAATTAGCGCTTATAAAATTAACAAGACATCAGATCTCTGGTTAATTTTATAAATGTGCCCCAAATGCGCCCAAAATACAGTGTAGTGTATTTTATTAAAAAGTCTGTCCTGGGAGGCCAAAAAGTGAGCGGTACACCCTAAACCGTCAAGATTTCTACCGCATTTGAAAGTCAGTAGTTATGAGTTTTACGCTACAAAGCTGTAACATAAAACTCATAACTAAAGTGCTAAAAAGTACACTAACACCCATAAACTACCTATTAACCCCTAAACCGAGGCCCTCCCGCATCGCAAACACTAAAATACATTTTTTAACCCCTAATCTGCCGCTCTGGACACCGCCTCCACCTACATTATATTTATTAACCCCTAATCTGCTGCCCCCAACATTGCCGACACCTACATTATATTTATTAACCCCTAATCTGCCGCCCCCAATGTCACCGCAACGTTCCTACACTTATTAACCCCTAATATGCCGTCCCGACATTGCCGCCACTATAATAAACATATTAACCCCATAACCACCGCACTCCCGCCTCACAAACATTAGTTTATTATTATTAACCCCTAATCTGCCGTCCCTAACATCGCCGCAACCTACCTACATTTATTAACCCCTAATCTGCCGCCCCCAACGTCGCCGCCACTATATTAAAGTTATTAACCTCTAAACCTAAGTCTAACCCTAACACCCCCTAACAAATATAGTTTAAATAAATCTAAATAAATATTGATATCATTAACTAAATAATTCCTATTTAAAACTAAATACTTACCTATAAAATAAACCCTAAGCTAGCTACAATATAACTAATAGTTACATTGGCCTCTAGTTATTAAGGTCTGTCGGACCTGATCCGACAGTGCGGATCAGGTCCGACAGACCTCGCTGAATACGGCGAGCAATAAGCTCGCCGTATTCAGCATTGCACCAGCAGCTCACAAGAGCTGCTGGTGCAACGCTGCCCCCTGCAGACTCGCGGCCATGTCTCAGAGCAGGCGGACAGGTTATGGAGCAGCGGTCTTTGTGACCGCTGCTTCATAACTGCTGTTTCTGGCGAGTCTGAAGACTCGCCAGAAACAGGGGCCATCAAGCTCCATACGGAGCTTGTTAAATAGAGCCCATTGTATCTAGCTTAGGGTTTATTTTTATTTTACAGGCAAGTTTGTATTTATTTTAACTAGGTAGAATAGTTATTAAATAGTTATTAACTATTTAATAACTACCTAGCTAAAATAAATACAAAAGTACCTGTAAAATAAAACATAACCTAAGATACACTAACACCTAACACTACACTATAATTAAATAAATGAACTAAATTAAATACTATTAAATAAATAAAATTAAATTATCTAAAGTACAAAAAACAAGCAAACACTAAATTACAGAAAATAATAAACAAATTACAGATATTTAAACTAATTACACCTAATCGAATAGCCCTATTAAAATAAAAAAGCCCCCCAAAATAAAAAACCCTAGCCTAAACTAAACTACCAATAGCCCTTAAAAGGGCCTTTTGCGGGGCATTTCCCCCAAAGTAATCACCTCTTTTACCTGTAAAAAATAATAATACAAACAACCTCCCCGACAGTAACTAAAAAAACTAAGCCCCCATTGCCCTGAAAAGGGCAGTTAGCTCTTTTGCAGCCCAAACCCTAACCTAAACCCCCCCCACCCAATACACCCTTAAAAAAACCTAACACTAACCCCCTGAAGATCGACTTACCGGGAGACGTCTTCATCCAAGCCAGGCGAAGTAGTCCTCCAGACGGGCAGAAGTCTTCATCCAGACGGCATCTTCTATCTTCATCCATCCGGCACGGAGAGGCTCCATCTTCAAGACATCCGACGCGGAGCATCCTCTTCTTCCGACGGACTAACGACAAACAGCCAATAGAATTGGATCAGCCAATAGGATTGAACTTCAATCCTATTGGATGATTGCATCAGCCAATAGGATTTTTTCTACCTTAATTCCGATTGGCTGATAGAATTCTATCAGCCAATCGGAATCTAAGGGACGCCATCTTGGATGACGTCACTTAAAGGTACCTTCATTCGTCGTTAGTCCATCGGAAGAAGAGGATGCTCCGCGTCGGATGTCTTGAAGATGGAGCTGCTCCGCGCCGGATGGATGAAGATAGAACATGCCATCTGGATGAAGACTTCTGCCCGTCTGGAGGACCATTTCTGCCCAGCTTGGATGAAGACTTCTGCCGGTCTGGAGGACCACTTCTGCTCGACTTGGATGAAGACTTCTGCCCATCTGGAGGAACACTTCGCCCGGCTTGGATGAAGACGTCTCCCTGTAACTCAATCTTCAGGGGGTTAGTGTTAGTTTTTTTAAGGGTGTATTGGGTGGGTTTTTCTTTTAGGTTAGGGTTTGGGCTGCAAAAGAGCTAACTGCCCTTTTAAGGCAATGCCCATCCAAATGCCCTTTTCAGGGCAATGGGGAGCTTAGGTTTTTTTAGATAGTATTTTATTTGGGGGGCTGGTTGTGTGGGTGGGTGAGTTTTACTGCTGGGGGGGTTGTTTGTATTTTAAAAGAGCTTATTACTTTGGGACAGTGCCCCGCAAAAGGCCCTTTTAAGCGATATTGGTAGTTTAGGCTAGGGTTTTTTTTTATATTGGGGGGGCTTTTTTTATTTTAATAGGGCTATTAGATTAGGTGTAATTAGTTTAAATATCTGTAATTTGTTTATTATTTTCTTTAATTTAGTGTTTTTTTGTACTTTAGATAATTAAATTTTATTTATTTAATGGTATTTAATTTAGTTCATTTATTTAATTATAGTGTAGTGTTAGGTGTTAGTGTAACTTAGATTAGTTTTTATTTTACAGGTACTTTTGTATTTATTTTAGCTAGGAAGTTATTAAATACCTAATAACTATTTAATAACTATTCTACCTAGTTAAAATAAATACAAACTTGCATGTAAAATAAAAATAAAACCTAAGCTAGATACAATGTAACTATTAGTTATATTGTAGCTAGCTTAGGGTTTATTTTATTGGTAAGTATTTAGTTTTAAAAGGAATAATTTAGTTAAAGGGACAGTCTACACCAGAATTTGTATTGTTTTAAAAGATAGATAATCCCTTTATTACCCATTTCCCAGTTTTGCATAACCAACACAGTTATAATAATATACTTTTAACCTCTGTGATTAACTTGTATCTAAGCCTCTGCAAACTGCCCCTTTTTTCAGTTCTTTTGACAGACTTGCAGCCTAGCCAATCAGTGCCTGCTCCCAGATAACTTCTCGTGCATGAGCACAGTGTTATCTATATGAAATACATGAACTAACACCCTCTAGTGGTGAGAAACTGTTAAAATGCAATCTGAAAGAGGTGGGCTTCAAGGTCTAAGAAATTAGCATATGAACCTCCTAGGTTAAGCTTTCAACTAAGAATACCAAGAAAACAAAGCAAAATTGGTGATAAAAGTAAATTGGAAAATTGTTTAAAATTACATGCTCTATCTGAATCATGAAAGTTTATTTTGGCCTAGACTGTCCCTTTAATGATAGATATATTTATTTAGATTTATTTAAATTATATTTTAATTTGGGGGTGTTAGGGTTAGGGTTAGACTTAGGTTTAGGGGTTAATAAATTTAATATAGTGGCGGCGACGTTGGGGGCAGCAGAATAGGGGTTAATAAATGTAGGTAGGTGGCGGCGATGTTAGGGACGGCAGATTAGGGGTTAATAATATTTAACTAGTGTTTGCGAGGCGGGAGTGCGGTGGTTTAGGGGTTAATATGCTTATTATAGTGGCGGCGACGTTGGGGGCGGCAGATTAGGGGTTAATAAGTGTAGGTAGGTGGCGTGACATTGGGGCGGAAGATTAGGGGTTAATAAATATAATGTAGGTGTCGGCTATGTTGGGGGCAGCAGATTAGGGGTTCATAACTATAATGTAGGTGGCGGCGGTGTCCGGAGCAGCAGATTAGGGGTTAATAAACATAATGTAGGTGTTGGTGATGTCGGGGGTGGCAGATTAGGGGTTAATAAGTGTAAGATTAGGGGTGTTTAGACTCAGGGTTCATGTTAGGGTGTTAGCTGTAAACATAAATTGTATTTCCCCATAGGAATCAATGGGGCTGTGTTACTGATTTTTACGCTGCTTCTTTGCAGGTGTTAGACTTTTTTCAGCCGGCTCTCCCCGTTGAATCCTATGTGGAAATCGTGCACGAGCACGTTACACCAGCTCACTGCTGACTTAAGCAGCGCTGGTATTGAAGTGAGATTGGGAGCAAAATTTTGCTCTACGCTCACTTCTTGTCTTTTAACGCCGGGTTTATAAAAACCCGTAATACCAGCGTTGCATGAAAGTGAGCGGTGAGAAAAAACTGCTCATTAGCACCGCACCCCTCATAACGCAAAACTCGTAATCTAGGCGAAAGAATGCAGCATATTTATTGTTTAATAAAATAACTGCAATAGGCAGTATTTTGGGGGTAAGTTGGCGGCTGTGGGGTGTTAGAAAAAAAAGGGAATGAAAAGTGTTTATGGGAATTGTGTGTTCCCAGTAAATATATATGTATGTGCTTATATACATATATATATGTATGTATTAATATGTGTATATACACATATTAACACATAAATATATATGCGTGATGGGGACGCTACTTAAGTTTGGCTACACGGGTGCAGGTAACACATAAATATTTGATTGTTTGTGATTTTATGTAAGTCTGAGGACGGGGGAAACCCAGAAAACGTTCACTTAGTAATCTTTATG
The DNA here is from genome assembly GCF_027579735.1 of Bombina bombina. NCBI lineage: Eukaryota > Metazoa > Chordata > Amphibia > Anura > Bombinatoridae > Bombina > Bombina bombina. Next base: position 435,086,505 of record NC_069502.1, on the reverse strand, counting down.
TTAAGCTGAAAATGGAGAGTGCCTTGTTTCGTTATTCTTGTGCAATTAGGTTTGAGTGCACCCCGGAGGTTGATTGTCTACTAAAGCGAGTGCTGGATCCACATTGGATATATCTATATATACACATGATTATATATAGGTATATATAGTTATATATTTTTATATATATATATATATATATATATATATATATATATATATATATATATATATATATATATATATATATATATATATATATATATATATATATATATATATATATATATATATATATATATATATACAGGTAGCCCTCAGTTTACGCCGGGGTTAGGTTCCAGAAGGAATGGTTGTAAATCAAAACCGTTTTAAATTGAAACCCAGTTTATATTGTAAGTCAATGGGAAGTGAGGGAGATAGGTTCCAGGCCCCTCTCAAAATTGTCATAAGTAACACCAAATACATTATTTTTAAAGCTTTGAAATGAAGTCTTTAAATGCTAAACAGCATTATAAACCTAATAAAATAATCACACAACACAGAATATATAATTAAATTAAGTTAAATGAACAAAAATATTTGCTAAACAGCATTATAAACCTAATAAAATTATCACACAACACAGACTTCACTTGCATTTTTCTGCAAACGGTTCTTTCGATGCATTCCAATCTGGACTGATTTATAGACAGGAAGATCTTGTTCCTTTGAAATCTGCTCGATAGCTCAGGTCTGGTTAAACTGATTAATTTCAGCTTGCTTGGCTTTGCTGCAACACAAGCGGACAGCTCCACCTACTGGCTATTTTAATAAATGCACTGCTTCTCAATGCTTTTCAATAGCAGTCACATGACTGGAAAAAAGGTTGTTATTCTGAAACGGTGTAAATTGAACCATTGTAAAACGAGGGCCACCTGTACATATATATATATATATATATATATATATATATATATATATATATATAATTATAAATTTAAAAATATATATAGAATTATCCATTTTAAAATACTTAGAACATATTCTCTTATGTAAAGAACATTGGAATGTGAAATATTTACAGTATACAGTAATACAGTTAAGCATCTTATTAAATATGATGATTTTACATGTTTTTAGCTACTTGACTGCAAAGGGTTCCAAAACACTTATAAATATATGTCTATATATGTATACATGTGTGTTTATATTTCTGTAAATACATATATATATATACATATAAATGCATAATACATATGTACAAAAAAACAGAAGACAGAGGGGCGCTTCATGTGTACATCAGTATATCCATAAATGTGCATACAGGTATTCTAGCCAAATGGATACTCACATTTGATATAAGTACACTTATGTACTGGTAGGGGCAGGCTGGTGACTTGGGGTGTACCAGCTAACCCTCTTTTGGTTTCCACACAGAGAATCAATACGGTCCAACCCACAACCAAAGTGGGTTACTCTGGGTATTCAGGTGCAGTCCAATGACGACCATAACTAAACAGGTGCTACCACTCAATTTGTTGTAATAAAAACAGGTTAATTAAAAGTATATACAAAAGTATATAAAAACAAACAAGCAGTGGATATAGATGGCAAAATCTATTGTGCCCCCTATCAATGCAACGCGTTTCTCAGCCACAAAACGGCTGTTTCATCAGGCATATGGCACCTGTGTACAAACAGTATATTTAAACACTAAAGTAGCCAATCAGTAATCAGCTGGGAATTACACCCCTAATGGGCATGTGAATACACCAGAGTCATTGATAGGTTAATAAATCTGAAACAGTATATCTAGTGGTCTAAACATTATGACATCATCTCCCAGCTAGCTGCCCTTTATTACATATGTCATTTTCATTAATCATATAATATAGTTGTTAGTCAGACCATTCATATCCCATTTAGGCAAACAGAGAAAGAAGAGAATTGCTGTATTTATAACTAATCATTCCTCTTATTATAACTAAGTTAGATAACTATATGAGATCTTATATTGCAAAAAGTGTATCATCGCCCTGTTAGAAGCCCTTTCATATTATAATATATAATATATAATAATAATAAAATATAATATATAATACATATGTAAACACACACACACATATATAAATATATATATATATATAAACCTCATATCTTTGAGCCCTTATAACTATTTATTGCAATTTTTAAAATATTTTTTATTAGACAGTGTTATTATGAGTGTAACTGTATTTCTAAATGTAACTAAAATGTTTTGTTTACTGTAGCATTAAGATGACCCTTCACTGGAACCAAGTGACTTAGCTCAAATACATACACATGAACAGAGAAACAATGGCGCTTACCAGCAACAGTCCCTTGAGGCTCATGTTCCTTCAGTGTGTGCACTGATCATCATCCTGCAAACCAAACAGGAACTCCAGGGTGCCAGATAAACAGCATCCTTGTCTAGATGCTAAACATACACATTACACAGTAAGCAGCCGCAATGGTTCACAGCACCACCTGAAAATACAAAATAGCTTCTAAAAGTAGAAAAACATTATTAAGTGCACAGCATAACAACAGAAAAGTCCCATGTCTCAAAAAATAGGGTAATGGAACTGCAACACGCAGACGCGTTTCATGCGTTACCTCCACACTTGTTCACTGCTCAGAAAACTGTTCCCCAATGCTCAATTTAAAGGTATACACTAAATTTAAAAAATATGGGAAAAATAACTCTATTCATGACAGATTTAACAGAGTAATGTGTGAAACACACTATATACAAAATTGTGTACAACTTAATAATGAAATATTTTCCTATCTGATACCAAGTTTTCAAATGAATAAATTGATGCTTTTCACAGAGCAGATTCATACAAATAAGCTTCCATATTTATAACTAGTCGTATCCTAGTATTTAAGTGGAAAATCCACTGTACCTCTTTTTTACTCAAACTATAAACCCTTTCCCCCACCCCTTCTTTTCCTTAGGGGAACATGATCTATAGCTTGGATTTGAACCATGTAAGAATACTCTGAATGTTAATTTTTAAAGTGTTTGGCAACTGAAGTAAAAAACAACAACAGGTTTTTTAATATCCCTAATATGCTCAAAAGTTCTATCTTTCAGCAGTCTCTTAGTTTTACCAATATATTGAATGTTGCACCCCCTGCAGATGAGAAGGTAAAAGAGCTGCTGGTGCAATGCCACCCCCTGCAGACTCGTGGCCAATGGCCGCCAGCAGGGAGGTGTCAATCAATCCGATCGTACTCTTCTTCATAACTGCTTCATAACTGCTGTTTCTGGCAAGTCTGAAGACTCGCCAGAAACACAGGCCCACAAGCTCCATATAGAGCTTGATAAATGGGCCTCTTAAAGTCCAAGGTAAAGCGCGTTAACCAGAGAAGGGTTAGCGCTGCCAATTTTGCTTGAGTGCAGCCTATACTTTCAATGCATGTCGCGAACGCTAACTTGCGCTCACATTACAAGTTAAAAGTTATAGTTTGAGCTCGAGCGAAGCCCGAAACTGTGCTAGAATATTTAGAGCAACTTTAGACCTGACGTAAACTGCAAAGGTTAAAAAAAAAATTCAAATTCATACAACAAATCCAAAACACATTAAACTATTGCACACATATACACCTTTTAATGAAAATACATTATTTTAATCTTAACAAAAAAGTTTTTTAAAGGGTTGAAAAGAATATGGTATATGGCAAAGTGTTTGACCGGAAAGGACTCCAATGTATGTGTGTGTATATATATAGCTAAATATATGTCTAAATATGTATATGTAATATATAAATATATACAAATCTAATTTGAAATGTTCTTTCACTTTAAATCTGTTTGGTAAACATCTCACAGTGGAAAATCAGTTATCATACTGTGTGTAACAAGGCTGTCTAAACATAACTGACTTTTTCCATTGCTTGTTTTGCATATCGGGTTAAAAATATGAATTGACGCCTAAACAGTAAATGACAATTTGCAATATGTTTAAATTCTTTTATTCAGCCAACACAGGGCCAGATTACAAGTGGAGCACTGTCGTTAGCACAAGGAGTGTAAATGTCATAAAGAGATTGCAGTGTTCTTTGTGCTCAAATCCATATTACAATTGGTGGGCTTTTAAAATTACAGCAAATTAATTTACGCAAATTCACGTTAATTAACGCTCCTAATATTTTTATGTGAGCGTTGTTGGGGTGGTTTTTTTAAGTGAGGTTTTAGAATAGGTATAACTCTTTTTTTATTTTTGGTAATTTGTTTGTTGTTTTCTGTAATAGTATTTTTTTTTATTTTATTGTAATGCTAGTTCCCCCCCCAGTAATGTTAGGTTTGTTAGTTTTAAGGAAAGGTTAGGTTTTTTATTTTTAGTGTAAGTGGGTTACTTTGCGATGGGGGTTGTGGCAGTTTAGGGGTTAATAGTGTAGTGTGTTACTTTGCAATGTGGGGGTGTGGCGGATTATGGGTTAATAATGTAGTGGGACTTTGCGGTGGGCTATGTGGGGGGTTAGGGATTAATAGCGTAGTTGATACTTTGCGGTGGGCTATGTGGCAGGTTAGGGGTTATTAGAGTGGGAGCTTATGGGGATTCGGGTTAACGCAAGAGTATGGATGTTAGTTTTATTTTCACGCTTCTCTCTCCATTAATGTCTATGGGAGAGTATGTTAACGAGGTTGCGATATTGTAACTTCGGCTCTTCGCGCATGGGATCGAAAAAGATTTACTTTCATATTGTAATACGCGCACTAGCTTGCACATGCAAAGAGCGGAGTTAATGTGCAAAGAAAAATGTTCATTTAAAAGTTATATGTGTACTGTGTATTGTATTGTATTGGTTTATAGATCATATTTAACAGTTTGGATACAAATTATACATGAAACTTACCTTTTTTATTATTCTTGCATAGAAACCAATCATGTATTCACAAAGTATAATTATGTCACTGCTTTAATAAATTATTATGAGCAAATCATCACATTTCACACACACGTATTTGATACACTACCTGCCTGTACCTCTCACTGCAACTCAAATTATGTAGTTAAAATAATGGCTTTTTACTTGCCCTTTTACAAAAAATTGAAAAAGATTTTTTTCTTTCGTGATTCAAACAGAGCATACAATTTTATACAAAGTTTTCATTTACTTCTATTATCAAATTTACTTCATTCTCCTGATATTCTTTGTTAAAGAGCTATCTAGATGGAGCAGTACATGTCAGGAAACACTGCTGTTAACTACTACTATACAAATGTATAACAGTTTTAAAACTGATTCCATATATTGCATGCATGCTTCTACACATTCCTATCTGCTTTCAACAAAGGATACCAGGAGAATGAATTTGATTTTATAAAAGAAGTAAACTAGAATGTTTTATGAAATTATACACTCTATCTGATCACAAAAATAATTTTGGGTGGTTTTATGTCCGGATAAATACACTAAGAAAAATATTTTCTGAAAATGCTTACGGCTAGATTACGAGTTCTGCGTTCACCGCTCACTTTCTTTCCGCGACTCGAGGCTACCGCAAATCCCCTTACGTCAATTACGTATCCTATCTTTTCTATGGGATTTGCCTAACGCTGGTATTATGAGTCTTGGAAGAAGTGAGCGGTAGAGCCTCTACCGACAAGACTCCAACCGCAAAAAAAAGTCAGTAGTTAAGAGTTTTATGGGCCGGAACATAAAGCTCTTAACTACAGTGCTACAAAGTACACTAACACCCATAAACTACCTATGAACCCCCTAAACCGAGGCCCCCCCACATTGCAAACCCTATAATAATTTTTTTTAACCCCTAATCTGCCGACCGGACATCGCCGCCACCTACATTATAGCTATGAACCCCTAATCTGCTGCCCCTAACATCGCCGACACCTATATTATATTTATTAACCCCTAATCTGCCCCCCCAACATCGCCGCCACCTACCTACACTTATTAACCCCTAATCTGCCGACCGGACATCGCCGCCACTATAATAAATGTATTAACCCCTAAACCGCCGCACTCCCGCCTCGCAAACACTATAATAAATTTTATTAACCCCTAATCTGCCCCCCTAACATCGCCGCCACCTACCTACAATTATTAACCCCTAATCTGCTGCCCCCAACGTCACCGCTACTATAATAAAGTTATTAACCCCTAAACCTAAGTCTAACCCTAACCCTAACCCCCCCTAACTTAAATATAATTTAAATTAAACTAACTAAATTTAATAACATTAAATAAATTATTCCTATTTAAAACTAAATACTTACCTATAAAATAAACCCTAATATAGCTACAATATAACGAATAATTATATTGTAGCAATTTTAGGATTTATATTTATTTTACAGGCAACTTTGTATTTATTTTAACTAGGTACAATAGCTATTAAATAGTTATTAACTATTTAATAGCTACCTAGTTAAAATAATTACAAAATTAACTGTAAAATAAATCCTAACCTAAGTTACAAATACACCTAACACTACACTATCATTAAACTAATTAAATAAATTACCTACAATTATCTAAACTAAAATACAATTAAATAAACTAAACTATAATACAAAAAAACCACTAAATTACAGAAAATAAAAAAATATTAGAAGAAGTTTAAACTAATTACACCTAATCTAAGCCCCTAATAAAATAAAAAAGCCCCCCAAAATAATAAAATGCCCTACCCTATCCTAAATTACAAAGTAATCAGCTCTTTTACCAGCCCTTAAAAGGGCTTTTTGCGGGGCATTGCCCCAAAGTAATCAACTCTTTTACCTGTAAATAAAAATACAATACCCCCCCAACATTACAACCCACCACCCACATACCCGTACTCTAAAACCCACCCAAACCCCCCTTAAAAAAACCTAACACTAACCCCCTGAAGATCTCCCTACCTTGAGTCGTCTTCACTCAGCCGAGCCGAATTCTTCATCCAAGCGGGCCAGAAGAGGTCCTCCATCCGGTTGAAGTCTTCATCCAATCGGTCTTCCATCCGATTGAAGTCTTCATCCAAGCGGAATCTTCTATCTTCATCCATCCGGAGCGGAGCGGCAGCATCCTGAAGACCTCCAACGCGGTACATCCATCCTGGCCGTCGACTTCCTGATGAATGATGGTTCCTTTAAATGACGTCATCCAAGATGGCGTCCCTCGAATTCAGATTGAAGTTCAATCCGATTGGCTGATCCAATCAGCCAATCGGATTGACCTCACATTCGATTGGCTGATTGGAACAGCCAATAGAATGCGAGGTCAATCTGATTGGCTGATTGGATCAGCCAATCAGATTGAACTTCAATCTGATTGGCTGATTGAATCAGCCAATCAGATTTTTCCTACCTTAATTCCGATTGGCTAATAGAATCCTATCAGCCAATCGGAATTCGAGGGACGCCATCTTGGATGACGTCATTTAAAGGAACCGTCATTCGTCGGGAAGTCGTCGGCCAGGATGGATGTTCCGGGTCAGAGGTCTTCAGGATGCTGCCGCTCCGCTCCGGATGGATGAAGATAGAAGATTCCGCTTGGATGAAGACTTCAATCGGATGGAAGACCTCTTCTGCCCCACTTAGATGAAGACTTCAACCGGATGGAGGACCTCTTCTGCCCCGCTTGGATGAAGACTTCAACCGGATGGAGGACCTCTTCTGGCCCGCTTGGATGAAGAATTCGGCTCGGCTGAGTGAAGACGACTCAAGGTAGGGAGATCTTCAGGGGGTTAGTGTTAGGTTTTTTTAAGGGGGGTTTGGGTGGGTTTTAGAGTAGGGGTATGTGGGTGGTGGGTTGTAATGTTGGGGGGGGTATTGTATTTTTATTTACAGGTAAAAGAGCTGATTACTTTGGGGCAATGCCCCGCAAAAAGCCCTTTTAAGGGCTGGTAAAAGAGCTGATTACTTTGTAATTTAGGATAGGGTAGGGCATTTTATTATTTTGGGGGGCTTTTTTATTTTATTAGGGGGCTTAGATTAGGTGTAATTAGTTTAAACTTCTTGTAATATTTTTTTATTTTTTGTAATTTAGTGTTTTGGTTTTTTGTATTATAGTTTAGTTTATTTAATTGTATTTTAGTTTAAATAATTGTAGGTAATTTATTTAATTAGTTTAATGATAGTGTAGTGTTAGGTGTATTTGTAACTTAGGTTAGGATTTATTTTACAGGTAATTTTGTAATTATTTTAACTAGGTAGCTATTAAATAGTTAATAACTATTTAATAGCTATTGTACCTAGTTAAAATAAATACAAAGTTGCCTGTAAAATAAATATAAATCCTAAAATAGCTACAATGTAACTATTATATTGTAGCTATATTAGGGTTTATTTTATAGGTAAGTATTTAGTTTTAAATAGGAATAATTTATTTAATGTTATTAAATTTAGTTCATTTAATTTAAATTATATTTAAGTTAGGGGGGTGTTAGGGTTAGGGTTAGACTTAGGTTTAGGGGTTAATAACTTTATTATAGTAGCGGCGACGTTGGGGGCGGCAGATTAGGGGTTAATAATTGTAGGTAGGTGACGGCGATGTTAGGGGGGGCAGATTAGGGGTTAATAAAATTTATTATAGTGTTTGCGAGGCGGGAGTGCAGCGGTTTAGGGGTTAATACATTTATTATAGTGGCGGCGATGTCCGGTCGGCAGATTAGGGGTTAATAAGTGTAGGTAGGTGGCGGCGATGTTGGGGGGGGCATATTAGGGGGTAATAAATATAATATAGGTGTCAGCGATGTTAGGGACAGCAGATTAGCGGTTCATAGCTATAATCTAGGTTGCGGCGGTGTCCGGAGCAGCAGATTAGGGGTTAATAGTATAATGCTGGTGATTAGGGGTTAATAAGTGTAAGGTTAGGGGTGTTTAGACTCGGGGTTCATGTTAGGGTGTTAGGTGTAGACTTAGAAAGTGTTTCCCCATAGGAAACAATGGGGCTGCGTTAGGAGCTGAACGCTGCTTTTTTGCAGGTGTTAGGTTTTTTTTCAGCCAGCTCAGCCCCATTGTTTCCTATGGGGATATCGTGCACAAGCACGTTTTTCCAGCTTACTGCTATCGTAAGCAACGCTGGTATTGCGGGTTGAAGTGGATCTAAATTATGCTCAACCCTCCCTTTTCTGAGGCTAACGCAGCCATTCAACTCATAATACCAGCGTTGTCTTAAGGTTGCGCTGGAAAAAAAACGGCTTGTTAGCACCGCGGGTCTTTACCGACAAAACTCGTAATCTAGGCGTTAGATTTTATTTGGTACATTTTCCCCCCAGTTGTTGGTACAATTAATACAAACCTATTTTTGTTGAGTTTGCAGCTGAGTATTTGTGTGGTTGATATCTCCATACTTTATGCATCTATTGACCTTTAAAAAAAAAAAAAAGCAACAGCATCAATGCTTAATAAAAACAACAAATATTGGGGGCATGTCTGGGCAGCGTCCATGATAGGATGCAATATCAGTAACTCCGGGTGAGATCTGGACAATCCGCCGATTTTGAACAGATTTATACTACATCTCTGGAAAACCAGGACATTTACATGTGTATCACGCTATGCTGAACCGATTGATATCAGTTTTGTAGACCCTATGACCCTGAAGTGCTGATCCGGACCGTCAAGGCCTTAGGCTGCGGCCTCAACATAAGGCCTAGGCACCCCCCCCTGTTATCCGGGTAAAGCAGTCACAGTTGGACTGCCGGAGGATACTCCTCCCTTCACAACCTACACCACCTAGAGCAGTTTATTGTGGGAGCCACCAAGCTTGTAAACAAATATTCACATTGTGGAGCAGCTTGAAATCTCCTCCGGAAAATGGAGGCCCTGGCCGGGTGGGAAGCTGAGATGACGCAGCTTATCGGAGATCACTATAAAAGCCTAGAACTCGAGCTATGTAACCTATTCCTAAATCCAAAGCCTAAATACACTGGTCAAACAACAAGAATGGCTGAGCCGATAAAGGAGCCGACCTATTTAATTACCAGGGGACTCAACACCCAACCTCAGCCCGTAACACTGGATGATAGTGCCCAACCCTTTACAGCGCCTCCGGAGGCCCCACAGAATGCAGAAGTTTCCTCACTACACCCCTGTATTGCGGCTCATATATCTGATAACTAGTGATGTTGCAAACTTAAAATTTTCCATTCGCGAACGGCGAACGCGAATGTCCGCAACTGTTCGCGAACGGGCGAACCGGGCGAACCGCCATTGACTTCAATAGGCAGGCGAATTTTAAAACCCACAGGGACTCTTTCTGGCCACAATATTGATGGAAAAGTTGTTTCAAGGGTACTAACACCTGGACTGTGGCTTGCCGGAGGGGGATCCATGGCAAAACTCGCACGGAAAATTACATAGTTGATGCAGAGTCTGGTTTTAATCCATAAAGGGCATAAATCACCTAACATTCCTAAATTGTTTGGAATAGCGTGCTTTAAAACATCAGGTATGATGTTGTATCAATCAGGTAGTGTAAGGGTTACGCCCGCTTCACAGTGACAAACCAAACTCCCCGTTTAACGCACCGCAAACAGTCCATTTGCACAATCACGAGATAGATAGATTTGATAGATAGATAGATAGATAGATAGATAGATACATAGATTAGATAGATAGATCAATAGATGCAATATACATTCAATAGATGCAATATACATTTGATAGATACGATAGATAGATAGATTTGATAGATAAATAGATAGATTTGATAGATATATAATTTCCCAGACAGAGAATTACAAGACGTGCGGTCTTTGACCCATGGTAAGGTTCCCAGAGGCAGTTGCGGCGCCAGGGGACGTGTATATGGCATGGATTTTAGGGGGCAAATTTGGGGCACTGCGGGTGCAATCTACTGTGCCACCAGATATGAGTAGTGTGTTAAGTAGTACTATTCTGATCAGTTTAATACCTGTTACGCCCCCTATCAGGGGACGTGTATATGGCATGGATTTTAGGAACCAGGAAATTGAAAAAGATGCTTGGTCGGTCCTCCTACTTCAAATTTGGGGCACTGCGCGTGCAATCGTGGCCGGACTTTTAGCCGACAGACATTTGGCAGACGGACATTTGGCCGACGGACATTTGGCCGAAACACAAGTGGCTGTCACAAAACAGTCCGGCCACGAGATAGATAGATTTGATTGATAGATAGATACATAGATTAGATAGATAGATCAATAGATGCAATATACATTTGATAGATACGATAGATAGATAGATTTGATAGATAAATAGATAGATTTGATAGATAGATAATTTCCCAGACAGAGAATTACAAGACGTGCGGTCTGGGACCCATGGTAAGGTTCCCAGAGGCAGTTGCGGCGCCAGGGGATGTGTATATAGAATGGATTTTAGGAACCGGGAGATGGAAAAAGATGCTTGGTCGGTCCTCCTACTTCAAATTTGGGGCACTGCATGTGCAATCTACTGTGCCACCAGATATGAGTGGTGTGTTAAGTAGTACTATTCTGATCAGTTTAATCCCTGTTACGCCCCCTATCAGGGGACGTGTATATGGCATGGATTTTAGGAACCGGGAGATGGAAAAAGATGCTTGGTCGGTCCTCCTACTTCAAATTTGGGGCACTGCGCGTGCAATCGTGGCCGGACTTTTAGCCGACGGACATTTGGCAGACGGACATTTGGCCAACGGACATTTGGCTGAAACACAAGTGGCTGTCACAAAACAGTCCAGCCACGAGATAGATAGATTTGATAGATAGATACATAGATTAGATAGATAGATCAATAGATGCAATATACATTTGATAGATACGATAGATAGATTTGATAGATAAATAGATAGATTTGATAGATAGATAATTTCCTAGACAGAGAATTACAAGACATGCAGTCTGAGACCCATGGTAAGGTTCCCAGAGGCAGTTGCGGCACCAGGGGACGTGTAGATGGCATGGATTTTAGGAACCGGGAGATGGAAAAAGATGCTTGGTCGGTCCTCCTACTTCAAATTTGGGGCACTGCGCGTGCAATCTACTGTGCCACCAGATATGAGTGGTGTGTTAAGTAGTACTATTCTTATCAGTTTAATACCTGTTACGTCCCCTATCAGGGTACTTGTATATGGCATGGATTTTAGGAACCGGGATATGGAAAAAGATGCTTGGTCGGTCCGGCCACGAGATAGATAGATTTGATAGATAGATAGATACATAAAGTATATAGATAGATCAATAGATACATTTGATAGTTTCGATAGATAGATAGATTTGATAGATAAATAGATAGATTTGATAGATAGATAATTTCCCAGACAGAGAATTACAAGATGTGCGGTCTGGGACCCATGGTAAGGTTCCCAGAAGCAGTTGCGGCGCCAGGGGACGTGTATATGGCATGGATTTTAGGAACCGGGAGATGGAAAAAGATGCTTGGTCGGTCCTCTTACTTCAAATTTGGGGCACTGCGCGTGCAATCTACTGTGCCACCAGATATGAGTGGTGTGTTAAGTAGTACTATTCTTATCAGTTTAATACCTGTTACGTCCCCTATCAGGGTACGTGTATATGGCATGGATTTTAGGATCTGGGAGATGGAAAAAGATGCTTGGTCGGTCCGGCCAAGAGATAGATAGATTTGATAGATAGATAGATAGATAGATACATAGATTAGATAGATAGATCAATAGATACATTTGATAGATTCGATAGATAGATTTGATAGATAAATAGATAGATTTGATAGATAGATAGATAATTTCCCAGACAGAGAATTACAAGATGTGCGGTCTGTGACCCATGGTAAGGTTCCCAGATTCAGTTGCGGCGCCAGGGGACGTGTATATGGCATGGATTTTAGGAACCGGGAGATGGAAAAAGATGCTTGGTCGGTCCTCCTACTTCAAATTTGGGGCACTGCGCGTGCAATCTACTGTGCCACCAGATATGAGTGGTGTGTTAAGTAGTACTATTCTGATCAGTTTAATCCCTGTTACGCCCCCTATCAGAAGACGTGTATATGGCATGGATTTTAGGAACCGGGAGATGGAAAAAGATGCTTGGTCGGTCCGGCCACGAGATAGATAGATTTGATAGATAGATAGATACATAGATTAGATAGATAGATCAATAGATGCAATAGATACATTTGATAGATACGATAGATAGATTTGATAGATAAATAGATAGATGTGCGGGCTGAGACCCATGGTAAGGTTACTTCCTTTTGCACAATCGAGTACAGGTTGGGGATTGCCTTTTGTGCAAAGAAATTTCGGCCGGGTACCTTCCACTGCGGTGTCCCCTATCAGGGGATGTGTATATGGCATGGATTTTAGGAACCGGGAGATGGAAAAATATGCTTGGTCGGTCCTCCTACTTCAAATTTGGGGCACTGCGCATGCAATCTAATGTGCCACCAGATAGGAGTGGTGTGTTAAGTAGTACTATTCATATCAGTTTAATCCCTGTTAAGTGTCTTTTTTTTGGTTTGGTTTTTGAAGCCACAGTGCAGCACCAGAGGCCAGAAAAATTTGGCATGTACACATGCCTGAAAAATTAGGTATTGTTGCAGCCGCTGCTGTAGCAGCGGCCAGAAAAATTGATGTTTGTTTCCCAGGCAGAAAGTGCCCTAAAACATTGCGGCTTGAACCCTAGTTGGTGGCGGATAAGTCACGCAAGTCATCCGGCATTCGAAGATAAAATACAGCAGCGTGTGGACCATTTTTAGCCCAAGGCAGCTCATCTCATCAGGCCTTTTTTACTCGAATGTATCGCCCAATGTCAGTCCCTTCGGGATCCATCCCTCATTCATCTTAATAAAGGTGAGGTAATCTAGACTTTTTTGACCTAGGCGACTTCTCTTCTCAGTGACAATACCTCCTGCTGCACTGAAGGTCCTTTCTGACAGGACTTTTGCAAATTGGGATAGCTCAGGCCACAGGTCAAGCCTGCACACCCAGTAGTCAAGGGGTTCATCGCTCCTCAGAGTGTCGAGATCTGCAGTTAAGGCGAGGTAGTCTGCTACCTATCGGTCGAGTCATTCTCTGAGGGTGGACCCCGAAGGGCTGTGGCGATGCATAGGAGTTAAAAAGCTCCGCATGTCCTCCATCAACAACACGTCTATAAAGTGTCCTTTCCTTGCCGGCGTTGTCGTGGGAGTCGGAGGATTACTTTCAGCTCTTCCCCTGTTAGCCACATTCCTCCTCTGACTCCTCTTCCTCACAATCCTCTTCCAGTGTTGCCGCTGGTCCAGCAAGCGATGTTGATAAGGCTGTTTCTGGTGGTGATGGTGACCACAACTCTTCCTCTTCCTCTTCACGCTCATCTACGGCCTGATCCAGCACTCTTCGCAGGGCATGCTCCAGGAAGAAAACAAATGGTATGATGTCGCTGATGGTGCCTTCGGTGTGACTGACTAGGTTTGTCACCTCCTCAAAAGGACGCATGAGCCTACAGGGATTGCGCATGAGCGCCCAGTAACGTGGCAAAAAAATTCCCAGCTCCGCAGAGGCTGTCCTAGCACCCCGGTCATACAAATACTCGTTAACAGCTTTTTCTTGTTGGAGCAGGCAGTTGAACATTAGGAGTGTTGAATTCCAACATGTCGGGCTGTCGCAAATCAAGCGCCTCACTGGCATGTTGTTTCGCTGCTGGATATCGGAAAAGTGCGCCATGGCCGTGTAGGAAAGCCTCAAATGGCCACACACCTTCCTGGCCTGCTTCAGGACGTCCTGTAAGCCTGGGTACTTATGCACAAAGCATTGTACGATCAGATTACACACATTTGCCTTGTACGGCACATGTGTCAACTTGCCCAATTTCAATGCCGCCACCAAATTACTTCCGTTGTCAGAAACCACTTTGCCGATCTCCAGTTGGTGCGGAGTCAGCCACTGATCCACCTGTGCGTTCAGGGCGGACAGGAGTGCTGGTCCGGTGTGACTCTCTGCTTTCAGGCAAGTCAACCCCAAGACGGCGTGACACTGCCGTATCCGGGATGTGGAATAGTACCTGCGGAGCTGGGGGGGTGCCGTTGATGTGGAGCAAGACGCAGCAGCAGAAGAGGACTCAGCCGAGGAGGTTATGGAAGAGGATTGAGTAGGAGGAGTAGAGGAGGTGGCAGCAGGCCTACCTGCAAGTCGTGGCGGTGTCACCAACTCCTCCTCTGCAGAGCCACGCATTCCATGCTTGGCAGCCGTCAGCAGGTTTACCCAATGCGCAGTGTAGGTGATATACCTGCCCTGACCATGCTTTGCAGACCAGCTATCAGTGGTCATATGGACCCTTGCCCCAACACTGTGTGCCAGACATGCCATTACTTCCTTTCGCACAATCGAGTACAGGTTGAGGATTGCCTTTTGTGCAAAGAAATTTCAGCCGGGTACCTTCCACTGCGGTGTCCCAATAGCTACAAATTTTTTGAACGCCTCAGACTCCACCAGCTTGTATGGTAAAATCTGGCGGGCTAAGAGTTCAGACAAGCCAGCTGTCAGACACCGGGCAAGGGGGTGACTTTGTGACATTGGCTTCTTACGCTCAAACATGTCCTTGACAGACACCTGACTGTGGGCAGATGAGCAGGAACTGCTCCGGAAGAGAGAGTGGCGGATGGTTGAGAGGGGGCAAGGAGGACAGCAGTGGTTGACGTGGCTGAAGATGCTGGACTAGGAGGAGAATGGCGGCTTTGAGTTTGTGTGCTGCATCTACTCATGTGTTGATCCCATAGGCATTTGTGATGTGCGATCATGTGCCTTCGCAAAGCAGTTGTACCTAGGTGGGTGTTGGACTTCCCACGACTCAGTTTCTTTTGGCACAGGTTGCAAATGGCATCGCTGTTGTCAGAGGCAGACACACAAAAAAAATGCCACACTGCTGAGCTCTGCGATGACGGCATTCTGGTGGTGGCAACAGCATGCATTGATTGGCGTGCTGTCTGGCTGACCCCGGGTGCCGATGCATGCTGTCTGACTGTGCTACTAGCTCCTTGCGACAACCTCCCCCTGCTTCCAACTCGTCTCCTCCTCCTCCTCTCTGTCTCCCCATCTGAACTTTCCCCCTGTTCTTCTTCTCTTCTAGCGGGCACCCACGTGACATCCACGGACACATCGTCATCATCAACCGCTTCACTTGTATCTGACAAATCAACAAAGGAAGCAGCAGCGGGTACAACATCACCATCATCACACCATACGTCCATGTCTGTAATGCTGCCTGACTGAGACATATCACTGTTATCTACATCCTCTGTCAATGATGGTTGCGCATCACATCATTTCTTCCAACTGATGTGTAAAAAACTCCTCTGACAGATCAAGTGAAGCGGCTGTGGTGCTAGTGTTGGTGGTGGCGGCAGGCGGGCGAGTGGTAACTTGAGAGGTGCCCGAAGATAAGCTGGAGGAGGATGGTGCATCAAGGTTCGGAGCGGAAGCTATAGAAGATTGGGTGTCCTGTGTTAAAAAGTCAACTATTTCTTCAGGATTTTTCGAGTTCATGGGACGTGGCCTCTGAACACTGGGCATTATTCTAGGGCCAAAGGGAATCACAGCACCACGACCACGACGGCACCTGCGGGGTGGCCTGCCTCTGCCTGTCATTTTTTTTTAAATGTACACTTACACTACTATTAAACAAGATATGAGTGGAGGCACTGGGCAAGTGGGCACAGTATACGCTGTGAGCCTGACACAAAAAAGCAGACTGATGTTTCACAGTCCAAAAAGTTTTTATTTTTTTAAATGTACACTTACACTACTATTAAACAAGATATGAGTGGTGGCACTGGGCAAGTGGGCACAGTATACGCTGTGAGCCTGACACAAAAAGGCAGACTGATGTTCCACAGTACAAAAAGTTTTTATTTTTTTAAATGTACACTTACACTACTATTAAACAAGATATGAGTGGTGGCACTGGGCAAGTGGGCCCAGTATAAGCTGTGAGCCTGACACAAAAAAGCAGACTGATGTTTCACAGTCCAAAAAGTTTTTTTTGTTTTTAAATGTACACTTACACTACTATTAAACAAGATATGAGTGGTGGCACTGGGCAAGTGGGCACAGTATACGCTGTGAGCCTGACACAAAAAAGCAGACTGATGTTTGACAGTCCAAAAAGTTTTTATTTTTTTAAATGTACACTTACACTAATATTAAACAAGATATGAGTGGTGCCACTGGGCAAGTGGGCACAGTATACGCTGTGAGCCTGACACAAAAAAGCAGACTGATGTTTCACAGTCAAAAAAGTTTTTTTTTAAATATTTACACTACTATTATAACAGATATGATTGGTGGCACTAGTTGGCAATTGGGCCTGGCACACACGCTGGCAGGCAGGCAGGCAACTGCAATTAGATTACACTAGCAGACTGATGTTTCACAGTCAAAAAAGTTTTTTTTTTACATTGACACTACTGTTACAACAGATATGAGTCGTGGCACTAGTTGGCAAGTGGGCCTGGCACACACTCTGGCAGGCAGGCAACTAGAATTAGATTACACTAGCAGACTGATGTTTCACAGTCAAAAAAGTTTTTTTTAAAAAATTTACACTACTGTTACAACAGATATGAGTGGTGGCACTAGTTGGCAAGTGGGCCTGGCACACACGCAGACTGATGTTTCACAGTCAAAAAAGTTTTTTTTTTTAAATTTACACTACTGTTACAACAGATATGAGTGGTGGCACTTAGCAAGTGGGCCTGGCACACACGCTGGCAGGCAGGCAACTGCAATTAGATTACACTAGCAGACTGATGTTTCACAGTCAAAAAAGGTTTTTTTTTACAAAATTTACACTACTGTTACAACAGATATGAGTGGTGGCACTTAGCAAGTGGGCTTGGCACACACGCTGGCAGGCAGGCAACTGCAATTAGATTACACTAGCAGACTGATGTTTCACAGTCAAAAAAGTTTTTTTAAAAAAAAATTTACACTTCTGTTACAACAGATATGAGTGGTGGCACTTAGCAAGTGGGCCTGGCACACACGCTGGCAGGCAGGCAACTGCAATTAGATTACTTAGATTACACTAGCAGACTGATGTTTCACAGTCAAAAATTATTATTTTTTTAAAATGTACACTACTGTTACAACAGATATGAGTGGTGGCACTAGTTGGCAAGTGGGCCTGGCACACACGCTGGCAGGCAACTGCAATTAGATTACTCTAGCAGACTGATGTTTCACAGTCAAAAAAGTTTTTTTTTACAAAATTTACACTACTATTACAACAGATATGAGTGGTGGCACTGCAGGCAGGCAACTGCAATTAGATTACACTAGCAGACTGATGTTTCACAGTCAAAATTACACAGGCAAAAAAAAAAAAAAAAAAGATGTTCTAGCCCTAAAAAGGGCTTTATGGGGTGCTGTCCTTACAGCAGAGATCAGATGAGTCCTTCAGGACTGTAGTGGACACTGAATACACTAGCCTAGCTTTCAATTTCCCTATAAAATCAGCAGCAGCTACACTATCCCTCCTCTCACTAAGAATGCAGGATCAGAATGAATCTAAAATGGCTGCTGTCCAGGAGCTGGGAGGGTCTGGGAGGGAGTGTCTGCTGCTGATTGGCTGAAATGTGTCTGCAGACTGTGAGATACAGGATCAAAGTTTACTCAATGATGACGAATAGGGGACGGATCGAACATTGCGGCGAACGCGAACAAGCTATGTTCGCCGGGAACTATTCGCCGACTAACTATTCGCGATATCACTAGTGGGGGCGACATTGGGGGCGGCAGATTAGGGGGTTAATAAGTGTAGGTAGGTGGCGGCGATGTTAGGGGCGGCAGATTAGGGGTTAATAATATTTAACTAGTGTTTGCGAGGCGGGAGTGCGGTGGTTTAGGGGTTAATATGTTTATTATAGTGGCGGCGATGTCCGGAGCAGAAGATTAGGGGTAATAATTTTATTTTAGTGTTTGCGATGCGGGAGGGCCTCGGTATAGGGGTTAATAGGTAGTTTATGGGTGTTAGTGTACTTTTTAGCACTTTAGTTTTGAGTTTTATGCTACAGCTTTGTAGCGTAAAACTCATAACTACTGACTTTAGATTGCGTTACGAATCTTGCGGGATAGGCTGTACCGCTCACCTTTTGGCCTCCCTGAAAAAGCTTGTAATACCGGCGCTATGGAAGTCCCATTGACAAAAGACTTTACGCAAATTGCGTAACTTAATTTGCGGTACGGCCAAAAAAGTGTGCGGTGCCCCTAAATCTGCAAGACTCGTAATACCAGCGGGAGTGAAAAAGCAACGTTATTACCCATAACGCTGCTTTTTCACTCATAAGGCAAAACTCGTAATCTAGCCGTAAGAACTTACTTCTTAGAATGTAATATTGAAAACATGTGTATGGAAGCAATAGTGGACCGCAGAAAAGTTTGAGAGATTGCAGGGAACATAATAAACAGCTAAAGAAACAATATACTTGTGCACACAGAAATACTGACGTTAGAGCAGGCAGATTATAACAAGATTATAACAAGTGACGTTACTTAACTTATGAGAACACAGATTGCAAATGTAATCCTTGCGGTAATGATGTTATGTCAGGCAATTTTAGAATAAGGCAGTTCATAGAAAGTCTTACTATATTAAGTAAGTAATAAATGTGCAGCTGAGAGTTCCTGTAGTGTTGCAGGAATGATCGTACCTGGTTTAGTTTGAGCACGCAGTCAGGTTGAGAAAGGGTCGGATAGGTCAGCTGTTTACAGCAGGAGGTGTGATCTGTGCAGCAGGAAAGGCAGTTCCAATGCAGATAACTCCGTGGTGCTACGGAAGCTGAAGCGAAAAGACTCAGGACAACAATGCCGGAAGCTGGTTTGCTTCTCCAATCACTGCTCCAGTAGAAACAGGAAGTCAACAAGATTAACAAGCAAAGTGTGAGACAAATGCTGAGACTTATCACTGATCTAAGACCCACCTCCAATTAAAGGTTCAGTAAGTGATAATGTACTAACTGACAGACAACATAAAACTTGGCGTTCTGACGGGACGCCATCAGATCTAACTCCGGCACCCCGCATTTGAGGACTAAGCTGCAAAACACCTCCTAGTGGAGTTCCCACTTCCCGGGATGAAAAGTCTGTCTGCTCAGAAAATCCGCTTCCCAGTTGTCTACTCCTAGAATGTGGATGGCAGATAGACAGCAATTGTGGGTCTATGCCCATTGAAGAATCCGAGTAACCTCCTTCATAGCTAAGGAACTCCGAGTTCCTCCCTGGTGATTGATGTAAGCCACAGAGGTTATGTTGTCTGACTGGAACCTGATAAACTGGGCTGAGGACAACTGAGGCCAAGCCAATAGAGCATTGTAAATCACCCTCAACTCCGAAATGTTGATGGGAAGAGCAGACTCCTTCCGAGTCCAAATGCCCTGAGCTTTTAACGAGTTCCAGACTGCTCCCCAGTCCAGCAGGCTTGCGTCAGTGGTCACGATCATCCAGGAAGGTCTCCAAAAGCATGTGCCCTGAGACAGATGTTCTTGAGAAATCCACCACGGGAGAGAGTCTGATCTAACTCTATTTTCTGAGTTAGATCTGCATGGTCGCCATTCCATTGTCTGAGCATGCACAACTGGAGAGCTCTGAAATGGAATTGAACAAAAGTAATGATGTCCATGGAAGCCACCATCAGACCGATTACCTCCATACATTGAGCCACAGAAGGATGAGCAGTAGCCTGAAGAGAGAGGCAAGAGGAAATTATTTTGTTTTTCCTGACCTCTGTCAGAAAAATCTTCAGCAATAGATAATCTATTATGGTCCCAAAGAACACTACTCTTGTAGCAGGGGAAAGGGAGCTTTTTTACAGATTCACATTCCATCCATGGGAACGAAGAAAAGACAACAATATCTCTGTGTGAGATTTTGCTTGTTGAAAAGATGGCACCTGAACCAATATGTCGTCCTTGTAGGGTGCCACAGAAATTCCACGAGAATGGATCACTGCCAAAGGAGCCCCCAAAACCTTTGACAAAATAGTGGGAGCTGTGGCTAGACCAAATGGAAGGGCCACAAACTGGAAATTTTTGTCCATAAAGGCAAATCTCAGGAATCTGTGATGGTCCCTGTGAATAGGAACATGAAGGTACGCATCCTTTAGGTCTATGGTACTAAAGGAAGAATGGAGCGTATAGTCTCCATCTTGGAGGATGGAACTTTGAGAAACTTGTTTAGACACTTCAAGTCTAGAATGGGACAGAAAGTTCCCTCTTTTTTGTGAACTACAAATAGGTTGGAGTAGAACCCGAGACCCTGTTCCTGCACTGGAACTGGAACTATCACTTCCAGGGAGGAACGATTTTGTATACATTTCAAGGACGCCTCTCTCTTTATTTGGTCTGTAGATAATCTTGAGAGATGGAATCTGCCTCTGGGAGGAAAAGTCTTGAATTTCAATTTGTAACCCTGGGATACTATGTTCACAGTCCAGGGATTTGGAACATCTCATATCCATGCTTGAGAGAACTGAGAAAGTCTGCCCCCCACCTGATCCTATCCTGGATTGTGTTTCCAAGAAGACTTGGATTGTTCCCGCTTGGAAGGAGAAGGGGAAGGTTTTCCTCTGAATTTACGAAAGGAATGAATATTACTCTGACGTCCTTTAGGCCTATTCTTCTTATCTTGAGGTAGAGAATATCGTTTTCCACCCGTAATATTAGAGATAATTTCTGCGTAACCGGGTCCAAACAAGGTTTTGCCCTTGTAAGTAATTGCCAGAATCTTGACTTTAGAGGAAATGTCCGCAGACCAGGATTTCAACCATAACGCTCTGTGAGCTAGGGCAGCGAAACTAGAAGTTTTAGCTCCTAGTCTAACAACCTGTAAAATGGCATCTGCAATAAAGGAATTGGCCAACTTAAGAGCTTTAATCCTATCTTGAATTTCATCCAGGGAAGTGTCTACTTGAAGAGAATCAGACAAGGCATCGATCCAATAAGATGCTGCACTAGTCAAGGTGGCAATACACACCGCAGGTTGCCATTGGACACCTTGATGAATATAAATCTTTTTAATTTAAGCCTCCAGTTTCTTGTCCATCGGATCCTTAAAAGAGCAGCTATCCTCAATAGGAATAGTGGTTCTCTTAGCCAGCATTGAAATGGCCCCTTCAACTTTGGGTACCGTATACCAAGGGTCTTTAATGGAGTCCTCGACAGGAAATATTTTCTAAAAAATGGGAGACGGGGACAAAGACACCCTTGGTTTCTCCCATTCCTGTGAGATGATCTCCCTAGCACGGTCCGGCACAGGAAAAACCTCAGAAGTGGAAGGTTCATCAAAGAAACTATTAAGTTTACTAGCGGCTAGATTTAGAGTTCGGCGGTAGATGGGCTGTTAACGCCACGCGTGTTTTATGTCTAACGCACGTCATTGTTTGACTCCGGTATTTAGAGTTAATATAAGACCATCTAACGATGCTCCTAACGCGTGTATGCCACACGCGTAATCCTGCCCGCGTTAGACAGTCTCCCATAGAGATCAATGGGAAAGTAAAAAAATAGCTTTTTTTACCTAACACTCGATCTCGCGAGAATACGCACAGCTCGGTCATATGACGCATACCACATCATGCACAACAATAACACGCCGCAAATGTCACAACAACAATCAATCAACAAATCACACAAGCATTACACATTCACAAGCGGGGGAAGTTTTAATACTATTTATACGGGGAATACGCATATACTTTAAGATGCGGAAAATCGCACAATAACAACAAGGATTAAAAAATATATACATACACTAAAAAAAAAATCGCATTCAATATCATTATATATTATGAAAAACATACATATACAACACTTCACGAAGAACACACCATCGCAAATTCACATTTAAAAAGAATACTATTGGACAATGTTAGAGAAAACGACCACTATGACATCATCGCATTCTACACATTCCACAAATACCAACTCAAAATGAGCATGCGCAAATTAACACACCTAATACACATTGCAATAATATTAATTGCTAATAAAGCACACCTGAACACTAATTACAATGGAAATTGGGACATCATTAAACATTTACACAGGGTATATAAGCACCACACAAGCAGGGCTTCTTTGACTGTGTTGCTGGTGGGTCTTTGGAGATTTAAGAATAGAGATTTTGCGAATTTTTGAGAGTGAGTTAGTGTTAGTGTGAGAGAGTCAGTTGGTAGTGTTAGCGTGAGAGAGTCAGTTGGTAGTGTTAGCGTGAGATAGTCAGTTGGTAGTGTTAGCGTGAGATAGTCAGTTGGTAGTGTTAGCGTGAGAGAGTGAGTGAGTTAGTGGGAGTTAGCGGGAGTGGGAGAGAGTCTGTTAGTGGGAGCGTGAGTGAGTTAGTGGGAGTTATTAGTGATAGTTGTTAGTGTGAGCGTCAGTTAGTGGTAGTTAGTGAGCGTTAGTGGGAGTGTTTGTTATTGAGAATTAGAAGTAGTGTTAGTTAGCGAGCGAGTGATTTATCTGTACACTTAACACATTTACACGCAAACACATTCAATACATACATACACTTATCAATAACACTACATACACTCCATACCCCCTACCCCCTCATACTACACTCCATACCCCATTCCTTGTAGTCCCATTCCCTTTCATCCCATTTACTCTTATCCCATACCCCATACCCATCCCATACCCATCCCCTAGTTACATTTAGTTTACATATCCTCCTTTTAGTCTTCTTCTTTTCGTTTATTTAAATACTCCTTACCCTCTTTTTTTTTTTACATCCCTCACACTTTAAGCACCTTTTTTGTCTTTTTAGTTCTTTATTTTGACCCCCTTTCATTTCATCACACTCACTTTTTTTTGATTATTTGGGGTTTAGTTTAGGGAGGAGATGGAGGCCAGGCAGGGGACAGGTAGAGGGGGGAGTAGAGGGAGGGGGAGAGGAACAGGGCAGGAAGGGGGGCAGGAAGGGGGGCAGGAAGCGGGGGTGGAAGCGGTGGGTGGACCCAGCCACTTGGTTCAAGATGACCAAGTGGCTGGGCCCAGTGGCGGTCAGAGTAGGGCTTCACAGTCCGGGAAACAGAGGGCATCGTCACAGGGGAAGGCCAAGGCGACTAGGGAGGCGAGGTTTACGATGGAGGAGAAGGAGGCCCTCGTAGAGGCCTATATGGCCAGGTATAGGATGCTGCAGCACCAGAAGACCACCCCGACTGACAGGAGGAGGCTCTGGAACGAGATTCGGAATGCAGTCAATGCAGTGGGTGGCCGGAACCGGGATATGGATTCCATCAAACATCGGTACCGGGACTGCAAACTTGAACTTAAAAAAAAGTTAAGCCTGGAGGCCCGACATGCCGCAGGGACCGGTGGCGGCCCTGCCCTTGAAATGGAGTACTGCAGATGGGAGGAAATGTTGCGGCCCAGCATCTCCGAGGTGGAAGTAGTCGGTATCGGAGGAATCGATACCGGGAACCTGCCACTCTCATCTGACGGTAAGCTCATTGAACAATAATTTCACATACGAATGTATTTCAATGGACACTATACGCAAACATTTACTTTCATGATTGAGGTAGCGAATACAATTTGACAAAACATTCAAATGTACTTATATTACATAATTTGATTCATTCTTGAGATATATTTTAATGAAGAAATAGCCATGCACACGGTGAAACAATCACAGGAGGCAGCTATATTCAGCTAACAATCAGAATCTTATAAACATATTTAGATATGCTTTTCAGCAAAGAATATCCAGAGAATGAAGCTAATTAGATAACAAAAGTACATTCGAAAGTTGATACTAAATGTATGCTTATAAATCATGAAAGATAAAACATTGGGTTTCATGTGTTAAGGATCAGATTAATGCTATTACGCTGTTTACACGCATTCTATTACTTTGCGGTTACATCAGTATCTAGGCTATAGGTTAGGTGTGCATTTAAACAGACTGAAAACAAACGCAAAAACATTCACATTGACCACAGATATCACAAACACGGTTTAGAAAAAGCGGAAATAGAATTGATTGTTTGTTAGATTTCAAAGTGGATTAATGATTCTGCATTTGTAATTGTATCGTAAGCTAAGTCATTTAAACCTTTATTTGCAAATATGCTAATATATACATTTCTTTTTTTCTTTTTTTTTTAATATACAGAGTCTGGGGACGAGGCAGCACAGCCTCCTGCATCTCCCCGGGATGAGAGTGGTGGTGAGGAATTCCCACTTCGGAGGGAAGAGGCCCCCCGTGACGAACAGCGCACGGGAGATGATCAAGAGGCCCCGGAAGCACAGGAGGATCCCGCTGAACCCGCGGAACCCGAGGTCCCTCAAAGAACCGCACTCCGCCGTGCACGGGCACCCCGCCGTGCACGGGTTCAACAGGCACAACAAGAAGAAATAGCGGAGGTGCGGGTTCTACTGGAGTACATAGACCAGATGCGTACCTCCCGGATAGAAAACATAGAAGGACGACGCAGAATACTTGATGGGCAGAATCAAATAATTCAAGGCCAAAATGAAATAATCAGTATACTGAATACAATACAAGAAGGACAAACAAGAATGTTCAATCTTCATCAGGAAATGTTCACATTTTTCCGGGAGGCGCATGCTGGTCTACCTCCTGTTGCTGGGCCTCTTGTTGCTGGGCCTCTTGCTGCTGGGCCATCTCCTCCTGCCGGCCCATCTCATCCTCCTCCTCAGCCATCTACTCCTCCTCCTCCTCAGCCATCTACTCCTCCTCCTCCTCAGCCATCTTCTCCTCCTCATCCATCTTCTCCTCCTCCTCAGCCATCTACTCCTCACCTTGGTCGTCCCAGTACTCTTCCTTCCACTCCTCCCACAACAGCTCCAAGGAGGACTCTTCGGAGTCGGCAGTTGCCTCTCCCAGAGCCTCAGCCCCGTGGGAAGAGGGGAAGGAAGAGGAAGTAAGTATTTTTTTCCATCTTAAATTTTTTTTTTTGGGTAATGGATAGGTATGTGATGATGTGGTATGTGATGATGTGGTTTTCATACACTTGTGGACCACACTCTGTATATAATCGACTTCTATGGGACCGGGTCCATGGAGGAAGATTCTTTGCAGAGTGTGGGTTATAAGTGTGTGAAAACCACATCATCACATACCTATCCTTGTTCATGATATTGATTGGTTTCTGTGATGTGATGTCCAAACTGTTTCCCGAATCGCTAACTAAATTACCATAACAATTATCCATGATGGCATATTACTGTTTGAATGCCAATAACACAGCTTAAAGGGACAGTCAGAAAATTATTGATTACAAAGAAAACACTGTATTACGCATTATAAAGTTTGAAACAACAAAACATGGAGAAATACATGTGTGACTTATGTGCTTACCCTTGTATCTATGACTATGAAAAATGACCACTTATTTGTTGTTCTGACATAACAACATTTTAGATATCAATGATCAATACATGGTCAATAATATGCTGTATGAGCACAAGGTTTTACATATACAAATGCTATCCAAATGCCCTCTAGTGCTCAAATTGTATAATGATTACAAGCACTCTTCAAGATTTAAGAAATGAGCACACCAACCTCATAGGTTTAGATAGCAAATTTAAATAAACCCAGACAAATGTTCAATTGTTGAGCAACATTTGATATCCTTGTTATTACAGAATTGACTTTTCGAATAATGTTAAAAAAATTATTTTCGAAACTGTCCCTTTAACAACATTACATATGCTAACACATTTTAAGCTTGTTGCTATATCTACATGTACTTTGTCAAAAAAAAAAATTGAAAATCACATTTATATTGACGTGTTAAATAAAGTCTATTTTCTTTAAGAGACATTATTGTGTTAATATTTTATTGTAACTATTTTTATTTTAACAATGAATATGGTTTAAAGTCCTTTTAGGAGTGGGGGGGTGAAATATGCTAACAAAAATATATTTGAAGATTAAACTATGTGGATCTCATACATGATACAAAAAAACAACATTTGCATTCAAGGGACAGTATCCTATATTTTTTACATAACTGTATGTAATAGACACTACTACAAACAACAAGATTAACATATACTGATAGCAATATTAAAAAGCTTCAAACACTTGCAAATAAAATAGGGTTAGCTATATTTTAAATATAGATGAACCACCATTACAACCGTAAAACACAATACCCCATCATTAACATATGAAAAGAACCTTTACACAAACTGGACAAAGCTGGAGATGGTACTCACATGAAACTCATTGGCTTTGCGAGGAGTAAGAAAATTACTTACATTTTCTTACAACACAAGACAAAATAAACCTATTGGTTAAACAATGGACTATCTAACTAGAGACAAAATCAAATATTTTTATTTATAATGTGAGTGTCTAATGAACCTTTCATAAAATATACAACGAAATTACATTTAGAAGAAGTCGGCATCATATATTTAGCATATGATAAATGCATATTGATTACTTTATTCAAACACAATAGCGCATATTTATTAATTAGATATGTTCAACATTAAACACAACATTAATTTTTAAGAAAAAGGAACATTGTTGACAAACATATTAAACATGGACTGTAGAGATTTGCACTTGCCTAGAAATATCCTATGCATGAAAACATTTTGCTTTCGTTCGTTGATTCAACCAGACATCCAGCAAAAGAGAATGTGTTGGTCTTTATCAGCTACGGGTCAACAATGTAACATGATGCAAATAATACATATTCGCAAGCTTTTTAAAATTGCATGCAGTCACAAACGTTTTTAACGTGCACAAATATTGCGGGACTACGCAATCCAATCACACGTTTTTTTTAACTTTACATGTGCCGTCTTAACATGGCGCTTCCTTGATCACGTAAGAACGCCATCCAATGAAAGGCACATTATTGATCACGTAAGAACGCCCAAAAAAAAAAGGCGCATCCTTGATCGCGTCAAAACGCAATCCAATAAAAGGCATATTCCTGATCACGTAAGAACGTCAGTCAATACAAGGAATCATTGGACAGTCTGGCAGGTGACGTCTTAAGCAACATGGCGCATCCGAGATCGCTGAAAAACCGCAGACAATACAAGGACTCAGTGACATCTTGGCATATCATTAAGAAACGTATTTATATTTTAGGAACTAGTATGTGTGTAGATTGCTATCTAGGAATGTCACCAAATCATGAATCATCTTTTCGGACTTGACTGTCCCTTGAACTATAGCTATGGTGTATATCTTTAACATTTAAAAGATACACATGAGAAATACATATGCCATTGATGTTTTAAGATATGTTTGGATTGTTGTTGAATAACAATAGTTATACATGTATTGATTAAACGTGTCATTTATTCAAGTTAAATTATGGTCAGCCTACCTATAGCCATATATGGGAGGAGATGTATTTTGTTAACATATTAGTTAACTAATATTCATCATCTACATTATTTGTATTACACACAGAGATTGATTTGGTTACACTTTGACAATAATATAGATTTGAAAATGAAATACAGGTGCTGTCAACATTACAATAAGATTGTTTATTAATAAAATTATATGTCCTTGTTCTTGTAAAAAGGACAAAAACGCTTTACAAATGGAAATACATTCATTTACAATAGTGATCAACATCACTTAAAGGGACATTATTTTGTTTTTAAAAAGAGCATACACATAGTCAATACTATTTAAATGAAATGAACACTTTACAGGGATTATATCATTGTATCAATACTCAGATCATTTGGTAAAGGTGCATCAATTCATGCAGAGTTTATAAATACACACATGGATATGAACATTTAAATATACATATATACACAAATACAAAAATATATATACATATATAAAGAAATTACTCTGCTAATCATAATCAGGCAATGATAGAGCTAAGAGAAAATAATATAAACACAAATAATAAGATTACATTGGAGATGTTAATCTTAAAGTCATTTACTATTGTCTTACATATATGATTTCATTATAACAAATAGATTTGTTAGGTCCCTTTAAGGATAAACAACATAAACTAGAGCTTGCAAAAAATAACAGGAAGAATGAGGACAAAGATTTGTGAAATAAAATGTATTTTATTAGTATGTAAGAAAACATACACAACGTTTATAAATAATCTTGTAAAAATAAGGAATATATGAGCCATATGACAAGGTAACACAGTGCATCACAGTCCATGAAGAGAGTTGCCAAGGGCCAGCATAGCCTCATTGGAGACACATGACAAGGTAACACAGTGCATCACAGTCCATGAAGAGAGTTGCCAAGGGCCAGCATAGCCCCATTGGAGACACATGACAAGGTAACACAGTGCATCACAGTCCATGAAGAGAGTTGCCAAGGGCCAGCATAGCCCCATTGGAGACACATGGCAAGGTAACACAGTGCATCACAGTCCATGAAGAGAGTTGCCAAGGGCCAGCATAGCCTCATTGGAGACACATGACAAGGTAACACAGTGCATCACAGTCCATGAAGAGAGTTGCCAAGGGCCAGCATAGCCCCATTGGAGACACATGACAAGGTAACACAGTGCATCACAGTCCATGAAGAGAGTTGCCAAGGGCCAGCATAGCCTCATTGGAGACACATGGCAAGGTAACACAGTGCATCACAGTCCATCAAGAGAGTTGCCAAGGGCCAGCATAGCCTCATTGGAGACACATGACAAGGTAACACAGTGCATCACAGTCCATGAAGAGAGTTGCCAAGGGCCAGCATAGCCCCATTGGAGACACATGACAAGGTAACACAGTGCATCACAGTCCATGAAGAGAGTTGCCAAGGGCCAGCATAGCCTCATTGGAGACACATGGCAAGGTAACACAGTGCATCACAGTCCATGAAGAGAGTTGCCAAGGGCCAGCATAGCCTCATTGGAGACACATGACAAGGTAAAAGAGTGCAACAGGCACAACAAAAAACTGATAAAAAGGCCAAATGGCAACAATATAAATACAAATTCAACATGTGGACGGAGGATTATTATCTGCCACCATGGAGCATATCCAGATCCTCCACTTACTGGTCATCCTCTTCATTGTCCTGTGCATGTCCAGCTCCAGATTCAGGCCTTGAACGTAATTGCATAATTTCACGCAGAGTCAAGTCCTGAACCCGGAGCTGGGCCTGCATGGTGTCGTTCATCCCTCTCAGGACAGCTGCGTT
Organism: Bombina bombina; assembly: GCF_027579735.1. Taxonomy (NCBI): domain Eukaryota; kingdom Metazoa; phylum Chordata; class Amphibia; order Anura; family Bombinatoridae; genus Bombina; species Bombina bombina. The sequence continues at coordinate 435,056,460 of NC_069502.1, read as the reverse complement.
CCTCAACACGGCCTGCTCTACTCTTGCTATCCCTTCTAGCATGAGCCATGCTGAGTCACAGCCTAAAATAAAATAAAAATTAATATTAAGGATAATTACACAACAGAATAAAAGATTTTAATACATACATTGTCATCATAAAGACAAATAATTATTTACATCAATTATTTTTCATATATTCTTTACACATGAATTAGGTTATTCAGACAGACAGAAATCATTAAAGGCTCATGTTACTCAAACATGTTGAACCCTTTAATTGGTTTTAGATGATCCACTTATACAGCTTGAGTGTATCAAATCTTGTTAAAGGATTTACATTGTACTTACATCAGCAATTTAAAAATTCAATTTAGACTGTGGTAGGCACACCTATCCTTAAACATTTTGGCATTGAGGACAAGCTGTGTAAACATAGCAACCAGAAGAAATTACATTCCCACTGGGTTAGACAAGAGATAATGTATCCACATTTGGACATAAAACTTTGGATCCAAGTAGTGGTGTTTGGTATATGTAGTGATATCCAATTAAAGGGACACTGAACCAAAATATTTAATGGACTGATTCAGATAGAGCATGACATGACAAATCTTTAGAAATTACACATATTCATTATATGTTTTAATTGTCAAGCTATATTTTGAATGCAAGAATGTTGGTTTTTATGGAAGCCAATATTTGTTGATGAACCTTGTTTGTGCATGCTGGTTGATGGATACATTCATCCAACAATAAAGAAATGATGGCCACATTTATTTTATTGTTTAAACTAATTATAGGAATAAGTTTTTTTCAATAAATATATCAAGAGAATGACGAATAATTCATAAGAGTATTCTATTATACATTGGCTTAACATTGCATGCTGGATTTGAATCACAATTTAACCAATTTAACTTCACTGTACCTTTAAGTATCTTATAAAGTGTATTTAGAATGATACTTACAGCTGTGCCTGGGAAGGACAATCTGACACCCAGGACAATGAAGGTTTAAACAGGGGGGAGGGATGGGATTGGCTCGGGGAGGGATGGGAATGGCTTGGGGAGTGGTGAGCTGCTGCTCCAGGGTAGGCCGTACAGCTGGGGAGTGGGGAGTTTGGGTCTGGGCAGCTGTACGGGCCAGAATACGGGGAGAGCGGCGAAGGGGGGTGTATGGGCGTTTTTTGGGAGGGACAGGATATGAAATATGGGAAGGGCTGGCAGTGGTCGGGGCATGGTCATGGGTTTGGTGATGGGAAGGGCTCTGGGTGTGTGCAGAGGTGTGGCCATGGTCAGGGGTGTGTGCACGGGGAGGGGTCTGTGACTGGGCAGGGGCGGAATCCAGATGACCAGAAGTGGTGGATCCATCTGAAAATGTAAAAGAAATATATTAACATCTCATACATCCTGACATCAAATCAACGCATTTAAAATTGATTATGTTTTCAATATACCTCGAAGTGTGTTTGAATCTGTAAACTATTCTGAAATGAGGATATGGTATCTATATAGGCACTCAGATGAATCTCAATGACTGTCTGTACAATGTGAAACTTATTATTGTGTTTTGGCATGGAATATGCATGTGACATAATGATGGCATGAATTATATATTCTTAAAAAAATATATACAAGCAGATTTTCATGCTGCCTGATATAGAAAGGGGGCAGTAGTGTATTTGAACAGACAAATAATATTCCTTTTTAAAGGGAAAAAGCTGTAGACTTTGAATGTCTTCAATAAAATGATTTCAAAAAAAGAAACATGTTGGAAACATGATAGATATATTTCACATACCATCAGACTCCAAGGCAGCCTCTTCCTCCTCCATCCCACATGTGACATCAATCTCTGTAAAACATAACATGTTGTGTACACCTTAAGATCAGATATTATAACATATGTTACTGTTGCTCAAATACGCACATCAATGTTGCATTAAAGATATACACACACAAAGTTATGATTTACATCATTTTGATGGAGCATACAAATGACAATAGATTTGTTATTGTCAATAAATCAGAATATTAATGTATTGTTTGTCTTAATGTTAAATTCATAAAAGCATAGTACATAGAACATTTAAGATTTCTCATGTGTGTATCACTTGATGACTGTTGTTAAAAAAAAATAAAAAATGAAAAAAAACATATGTTAGACATCTTATGAATAACAAATGTGTAGAATAATAAAGTAGAAATTATTAATCGCTCAATATAAAAAATAAATATATAATCAGAAGATAAATTCTATGATTTTTTATAATGTTATGCTTCATCGGAATCATGATCATAATATTGATTAGCAATACACCTTCAATTACATATAAATGAGTCAATGGACTTACCAGGAGACCGCAAAGGCGGCTCTATGTCACTGCTGGATTCCTGTGGGCTCCCCACACCAACTCTCTCTATGAATGATATAGATATATATTATTAAACACATTTTGGATATCACTAAATCACATCTGTCTAGAATTTTAACATTAATCAACTTTAAAATGTGAAGAATAGAGCAGTCATTACACCAGAAAATGCTTGATTGAATCAAGGGGATTCTGTAAACATATCTGTATTCAACATATGTTTAATGTCAGACTACATTAGACATCAAATTCATCTCAGATGCTGCTATTGCATATCTAAATATACCCAATGATCAATGTTCTTAACCCTTTAAGGACACAGCTTTCACTTAGCTCAATTGTTTTATGACGGAATAATTCCGTCATATGTCCTTAAGAAGTTACAATAATACACACAAACCACATATTGAGGAGCATCTGTTGACAAATCTAAACAAACATGTGTCACATCGACCCATTTTTTCAATGTACAGTAATCTTGTTTAGGACACAACACATATTTATCACAATACATAACAAACTTTATTATTACAAATATGTAATCATGGTGCTGTTAGAGTATGCAGATATATATAAAGTAACTCCAACAGATAATTAGATTTATATATCAATAGTTTGTAATAAAAATAATGTAATGATGAATGAATCTATTTTGTCTTAAAGGGACACTGACATGATTAATTTAAATAATTGATTTCTATGTTCAAACTGTAAAAAATGATTTAACATTGACTCCTATTATAATTCGAATGTTGTTCGATATTAATCTTAAAGGCAGATAAGGAATATTGGATTCAATAAATATTGTTTGTTGAAGGTATCCACCAATCATCAATATAAACCCAGGTTGGTCAACAAATATTTAGATGCACATAAACGTACTTTCTTTATTTTAAAATACATTTAGCAATAGAATATGTCACATATGATGATAGTATTATATTTTATGTTTATTAATATTGCATACTGTATGTGAAAGACAATATTAATAATTGTAGTTCAGTATCCCTTTAATCTAAAATTAAATAGATTCCACAATGTTGTTGTTTGTTAATGAATTATCTACTCCATATGTTGATGTAATGAATGGTATTGAGCATGCAATTAAAATCAAATATGTTATTTAAGTATATCCGAATAATTATATAATTTTCATCTATTAAATAGACATTACATATAAATATTGAACAATGTGTATTTAGTATGTAATGTTCATTCCATGTTTCTAAGACAAATGTCAATTAAAATGAGACATACCATACTGTGACAAGCCCTGGCTTGAGGATCCAGCAGCCACATCCATATCTGTAATATATTAAATGAGGATTGCATATCATTAATACTAATCATGCCATGTTTAAAATATTTACATTAATAACAAATCAATAGAAAAATATTAATCCTTTGGTAGTCCCATGAGTTAATAGTTTCCGCAATTAAATGAATGATAAATATATCCTGGACTCTTATTTTCAATCAGTTGTGTTGTTTACTGTATCTTTAAGAATATATGCTTGTTATTACATAATCATCAATTGATGGCCATATGTTATAATTTATTAGTATTATTCGTTTTTTATTAGATATAATATTTAAAATAAGAATACTGTATTCTTCACTAATCTAAGATTTTCAATTTAATTTTTAACAACATGTATAAAGCAATGCCACTTTCCGCAAACCCATGTTAACGTGGATGAGAAATGCCATTTTCGCGATCATTGCGCAATGATTCCAAGCGGAATTACGCATCCGTCATTTTAACAACATGTATAAAGCAATGCCACTTTCCGCAAACCCATGTTAACGTGGATGAGAAATGCCATTTTCGCGATCATTGCGCAATGATTCCAAGCGGAATTACGCATCCGTCATTTTAACAACATGTATAAAGCAATGCCACTTTCCGCAAACCCATGTTAACGTGGATGAGAAATGCCATTTTCGCGATCATTGCGCAATGATTCCAAGCGGAATTACGCATCCGTCATTTTAACAACATGTATAAAGCAATGCCACTTTCCGCAAACCCATGTTAACGTGGATGCGAAATTACATTTCCGCTCTGTGACGCATATTCTGTAGAGCGCAAGAAACATCATTCCAATTTCATGTATCACTAATGTAAAATCAGATATCTAAACATCATATGTAGTGTATGTTGTGAGATCTGTATAGGTTTAGTATCTGACTAAATACACATTTTGGATTTTTAACATTATAAATATTATATGAAGTTGTATAATTACCTGGTTCAGATTCTCTATCGGGTCCTCCCAGGCCACCGGACGGAGAAGCATCTGCCCTGTCCCCCGCGTCAGGACTTTCAGATCCCGCAGCTGGGAGGGAAGAAGAGGAGGCCGAGGATGGCGAGGATCTAAATCTTTTGGGGACCCGGAGATTGAGGAGCTCGCATAAAGTCACCTCATAAGGGAGTAGGTACAGTTTCCGCGGGGCCTTTCTTTGGCCCCCTCTTTTACGGGCTTGTACCCAGTCCCTTATGAGGTTGACTTTTTTCGATAAACGCAACCTCATATCTCCGAATCTCCTCATGATCTGATCCTGGGTCCTCTGGACGTCACACACCAATCTAACCGCATTGGTGATAGACTCCCAGAGGGCCTTCTTAACAGGCGCATCTGTCGAGCTCCTCTTGTTCCCAAACAGCTGGGGATAAAAGTCCTTGACGGCGTGGACCAGTGCAGCGCTCTCCTCCTTGGTGAACCTGGGAACTGACATGCCTGCTGGGTTGTCTTCTCAAATATATATATATATATAAAAATATATCTAGTACGCCTGCAGGCATTAGAGAACTGACAAAGATGGCAACGTGTAATGGACTTTTATATGGTGAAGTAAACATGAGATGCACCATGGGACAATTTATCTGTACATCTGATTGGATAAAAGTTTGAAATATTGTTATAATGTCTGTGAGACCATCCTGACTCAAGTTGTGTTTGTGTGATGAACTCTGATTGGCCGTTCCTTAATGTTTCATATCTTAGTAACTTCCTTACACATACCTCATGGTGGTGCTGTAACTTCATTTTTCATGTAGACTTATTTGTAACTCATGGGCCTGTCATGCGGATATGTGTGACGCAGATTTAATATCCGGGATCCGTGAAATATTAATGATTAAATACTCTTTAAAATCTAATCCTGTCACATTATTAATGTTGTAGACATTTCTCGGTTTAATAACGGTCTGTTTCTTTAATACAAATACACATTTAATATTGTATGTCTTTATTGTTCTTTAAATAAATTTTTTGTGAAGTATTGACATTGCTCTATTAAATGTATTTATAATGCACATTGATTGTGTGCTATTGCGTGACATTACACTAATGTTTAAATATGCTAATCTGGTGTTTGAAGATGCGTTTCCCACGCAATATTTATTAATGTTAAAATTCCGGGAAGAATGTCAGTAACTTTGATAATCTGTTTATAAATGTTAAACTACAGCTTTGTTATTCGCAAATAAACCTCGAGCTTGTATTTCTCTGAATTGCTCATATATGTTATTGTGCAATGGCGTCTTTAGTTTTAAAGAGACATTACAAACAAACAATTGTATCAAATGATCTGTAGAGATAGAAGATTGTTTAGACTTTAAAATGTAAATCATTTTCTCTTAGTATTTATATATCCTCAACATAAGAAATTTAAATGCACATGGTTGAGCCAATCACATAAGGCATCTCTGTGCATCCACCAATCTTCATCTACTGAGCCTATCTCGATATGCTTTTCAAGCAAAGTATGTCAAGATAGGAAGAGAAGTAAATACACTATTTCAAGCTCTTAAAGGGACACTGTCCAAACAAATTTACCATTGGTGATTGAGCATGAAATGTTAATCAACTTTATTATTTAATACGATTATCAAATGTTAAGTTATCTTGTTATGTTTATTTGAAAATCAATAATGATATTTTATATTACGGACAATTGTTTAATAAAAACCTGGGTTGTCCTTGACGATTGTTGCATCAATTATTCAAAACAATCAAGTTCTGTCCAGAGTACTGAAGCAAATAAATTAGCTATTTACTGCCTTATTTCTAAAGTAATGATAGCAACATCACAATGAGCATTCATAATATGAGACAAGTTTTAAAGTTGATTAAAATAGAATACTCATTCAGAATGTATAAATCATTGTTTTTTTAAATGGCTACCTTTAAGTATATTTTGAGTTCATGTCCCTTTAAATAAACATTTCACAATAATGCTTAATATATCATAAACCTAGGCACCTTCCTTTTGCTAAATGAGTCTAACATATGAGTAAAGCAAATTTAGATTAACTTCTAGATTCTTTTACACACTGACTGAAATATATTTATTAAATGAGGTCTTTTTTAGCCTTCAGCGTAGAGGGACATTAAGCTATATGTTATGTATGCATTTTGTATCATAATCTTATATTTGACCAACTTAATATGTTTTGTTATTCAATCATTATATTGTAATTATATATATTCGTGGATTAAATACATCTCTACATAGGCTATTTTGATGCTGATTGTTGTTTGCATATAGATGCCTTATATCATTGACTAAGATATGTGCATTTATTTGTATTTTAACAAGTATATTTAAAGACTGAATGTAATTCTATAGTACATTCTAAATATGTTTAAATTCTTGTATGATATTTGTAACAATGTATACAAAATATACATTTTGAATGACCCCTTTAAGGACCCAAACATATTGTATTTTGATTTAACATTGACAAAATAAACTAAAGGGGAAATTACATTCTATATAGATATTTGATGTCTAACCCAAGAGGTAAGATTGTAATAAATACATAATATTACTAAGTATAGTTAAATGACTCCACTAGAAAATTACATAGATTAACCTGGCATCCAATAACTAATTATTAAAAATTATAAAGTTAAATGACCTACCATTTATAAATGTAATAATTGTAAAATATTTTCTAATAATGTTTTGAGATACCTAAGGAAGATACATGATCTTATACAATTCTTTTTACATTCAACAACACTGTCACTTTCATGTAATTGAACCACTTCACCTTATTAAATGTTAAAACAATCATAATATTAATACATATCCTAAATATTTTTAATATATACTTTTTCAATATAAAAGCATTGAAGAATATGACTCCCCAATTAATGTTAAAATATATCTTTTAATATTCTCTGAAGAATTTTATTTTCTACTATTAATGCATTATTTTCTCTTATGCATGTGCTTGTCAAATAGCCAACTACCAGTCATGGGAGTCCAAGTTTTATTTATTTACAGATTATATTGATATATATTAGAATCTGCTAAAAAAATTAAATTTATTTAATAGAAAATAATTAAATATTCCATGAAGTCATCAGATGCCAATCTGAAATGACAAATAATAAAAATGGAACAAAGTTAATACACACGTTGTAAAATATTCATAAAATACATTTAAAATCATATGGTGTCTATGCTCTAACTTTGATCAACATTTTTTAAAGATAATCATTACATTCATTTTAAATTAATGAAATACATACACCATTATATTGTTGATTAAAAATAATATTTAAATTTCAAAAATAAAATTTATACATAATAATGTATATCACATGTAAACAATATATGTATGCTGAACATAAATGTAAGATTTCATGTCCATTCAAATACCTCTATATCAACTATAATATGTATTCCTTTTTCTGATTGTGATCCCTAAATATCTAATTAAGAACTAAATATGACTAATGTATGTAAGCTACTAATATTCTACAGTCTTCACTAGCATGCATTGGTACACCAACCTGGACAATGCATGGTCTTTGAATGTCAATTCAGGGGTAAACAGTTGATCTTCAATAGGTGTCTTATTCATCAGTTCATTAAATAGAGGACTGGGAAATACCATCTAAAAAAGTAAAATCATCTAAGTGTCTGATTGTGATCCCTAAATATCTAATTAAGAACTAAATATGACTAATGTATGTAAGCTACTAATATTCTACAGTCTTCACTAGCATGCATTGGTACACCAACCTGGACAATGCATGGTCTTTGAATGTCAATTCAGGGGTAAACAGTTGATCTTTAATAGGTGTCTTATTCATCAGTTCATTAAATAGAGGACTGGGAAATACCATCTAAAAAGGAAAATCATCTAAGTGTCTGATTGTGATCCATAAATATCTAATTAAGAACTAAATATGACTAATGTATGTAAGCTACTAATATTCTACAGTCTTCACTAGCATGCATTGGTACACCAACCTGGACAATGCATGGTCTTTGAATGTCAATTCAGGGGTAAACAGTTGATCTTCAATAGGTGTCTTATTCATCAGTTCATTAAATAGAGGACTGGGAAATACCATCTACAAAATAGAAAATCATCTAAGTGTCTCCAATAGGATGTCTCCACAGCCTTATTCTATCAAATAGTTTGCACTTACCATGTGAACATGTCTTTGTATGGTTTTCAAGGTCAGCAGAATTTAAATATGCCAGACATGATCCCATTGGTATACTTCAATTTCAATCTTGGCTTTTTCCCCACTGTCAGTCTTGGAAATCTTCACTGTCAGGCTTCAAATTGTTCCCTTTCAGTCTTTATATTAAGTCATCTCCCTAATGTAAGAAATTATATATAAAGATTTCATTCAAGTGTGTGAATCAGTTCTGTACCCCTCTCCCACCCCCCATTTCATAATAAATATCTATCACTAGCTTACTAAGCCTGTGTATGAACCTGTGTTATTTTCTATCAAGTGTGAAGATGAGTCATATTGAGCAGAACAAACCTCTGTGTGACATTGAACCATAGTCATTCTAGAGTATCCCTTTCTGATTATGTACATAAGTAATGTGTAAACAAAGTTATATTTTTAAAAATGTATGCCATATTATGTATTTGTGTACAAATCATGCCAGCAACAGTCCATACATTTCTACTTACCATCTGATGTCCTCTATAAAAACCAGGTGGCAAAGACTCGCTATAGGACCCAATGCCCAGAGCATCACCTATATTATGAGAAATAAATATTATTATAACATTTGATCAATACTAACATGTTTGCACAATTCTCTACTTGTCATTTCCCTAGAGTTCACATCTATTGAAAATACTCCAGTGTAACTTCTATTATTTACCGTCTAAAGTGGCGGTTGATGACGTCTGCTCTGACATCAAGTCCCTCGTCCTGGAATTCCCCCTCTAGAACAGGATCATCCTCCTCATCTCTGAGGAGGTCTCTGTCCACCGGGACGGCCTGCAGCATCCCAGCCCGCTGTGCAATATTATGCAGGACGCTACAGGCTACAACGATCTTAGCCACCTTCTTTGGGTTGTACTGGAGTGCTCCTCCAGAACGGTCCAGGCACCTGAATCTCATCTTCAGGAGCCCGAACATCCTTTCAACCACCGCCCTGGTTCTCTTATGAGCCCTATTGTAGCGCTCCTCAGACACATCAGTTGGGCTACGCAAGGGGGTAATGAGCCAAGGCCGGCTCATGTACCCAGAATCACCTATAAATTTAGAACAGAACATAATTCAAACAGAATACTTAAACTAGTATATTGTTGTATAAATATATTTTTTAAAAACCATAATCCATATTAAAAGTTGTCAGAAACATAAAAAAAAAAAAAAATTATATATAAATCTGTATCTAGCCATTTCATCTAAGACATGCTACATATGCGTATTTCTCCTAAACCAAACCTTGTGTAAAATGCTAACTACATGTTTACATTGCATTCTCTATCTGAACACTTAAGGTAAGACATGCTACATATCTGCATTTCAATAAAACTAGACATTAGCAGAAATAGACAATGACAGGGTTAAATTGCATGAGATAATATCTTGCCATTTCATCTAAGACATGCTACATATGCGTATTTCTCATAAACCAAACCTTGTGTAAAATGCTAACTACATGTTTACATTGCATTCTCTATATGAACACTTAAGTTAAGACATGCTACATATCTGCATTTCAATAAAAATAGACATTAGCAGAAAAAGACAATGACAGGGTTAAATTGCATGAGATAATATCTTGCCATTTCATCTAAGACATGCTACATATGCGTATTTCTCCTAAAACAAACCTTGTGTAAAATGCTAACTACATGTTTACATTGCATTCTCTATCTGAACACTTAAGGTAAGACATGCTACATATCTGCATTTCAATAAAAATAGACATTAGCAGAAAAAGACAATGACAGGGTTAAATTGCATGAGATAATATCTTGCCATTTCATCTAAGACATGCTACATATGCGTATTTCTCCTAAAACAAACCTTGTGTAAAATGCTAACTACATGTTTACATTGCATTCTCTATCTGAACACTTAAGGTAAGACATGCTACATATCTGCATTTCAATATAAATAGACATTAGCGTCGGTAAATAACAAATGGTTAAATTTAATCCTATAGCTCAACATGACGCTAACAGTTAAAAAATACAGGGGCAATTGTCAAAATAATTAACCATGTTGTGCACAAATACTCACCAACGAGATAACCAGGGGGCATTTGTCTTTCCTCAAACTGTCTCCACAGGGACGACAGAGAGAGGATGCGGGCATCATGACAAGCACCTCCAAAATTCGCATACACATGCATAATCCTCATCCGTGCGTCACAAACATACTGCACGTTGAGGCTATGAAAATGTTTGCGATTTCTGAAGGGCAAGTCATCAATTGGAGCACGCAGCGCAATGTGGGTACAATCAATGGCTCCCAAGACATTGGGCAATTGAGCAATATCAAAGAATTCCCGCTTCAGGCGCCTCCAATCACCATCATTCTGTGGGAATCCTATGTATTGCTTACTGATACGTACCATGGCGTTCAGAAAGTTATCAAACACCCCAGAGAATGTACCTTGAGCCAGGCCATGCATGTACAGTTCTCCTGATTGAAAACTCCCGGAGGCCAGGACGTATAGACAGCTTAGCATCTTACTCATGGGGGGAACAGCAGTCCTTATTTGTATACGTGGCTCCAAATGAGGTTTAAGAAGATCGTAAAGGCCAATGAGCTGTTCGCGATCGAGCCGATACTTATCAAAAACCTCAAAGTCACTCATGTTTTCCAAGGTGGGTCTCACCCTGTAGACACGAGGACCTCGAACCAGACGACCCCTTCGTCTCGGTCTGAGCCGCCGAGGCTGCCTGATTCGACCAACAGCTAGTTCGCCAATAGCACCACCAGCAGCGTCTACCATGTCATCGTCATCCATCTTTCAAAACAGCGTAACAAGGTAAGCACTTGATCTGATGTGGATCACAAGTGATGCATTGGCCATGTTGTTTGGGGGATTTATAGTACAATTAGTCCAATGGTAGTGAGTTTGTAATGATTGCTGATTGTATTCACCTGTTTGTATGTGAGCGGCGCGAATGCTTTCACAGTGGGCGTTTATTTGTTGTTTGCTGAAATGTTAGTTTCAAACAATGATTCTCAATGTGAAAGTGTCAAATATCACACATACAGTGCATGTTTGTAATGTTTGATCATATGCGTAATCAATATTTCCTAAACGCGATGTTATAGTAACAAGCACACGTCCAGGCTAACATGAATGAAAGTGCATAGTTGTGTATAATGTGCATCGAATGTGATCGATCAATGTTGCTGCAATATTGTTTGTAAACGATAAAGTAACAGCTGCCATCTGTAGTATTGTATATATAAGTGATTGCCGAGCTGTCAATATTGTACGCGTCCCTTTAAAATCGCAATAATAATTCCGAACTTCCCGTCTGCCATCTGTAGTATTGTATATATAAGTGATTGCCGAGATGTCAATATTGTATGCGTCCCATTCAAATCGCAATAATAATTCCGAACTTCCGGCTGTCATCTGTAGTATTATATATATAAGTGATTGCCGAGCTGTCAATATTGTACGCGTCCCTTTCAAATCGCAATAATAATTCCGAACTTCCCGTCTGCCATCTGTAGTATTGTATATATATGAGTGATTGCCGAGCTGTCAATATTGTATGCGTCCCTTTCAAATCGCACTAATACTGAATAACTTCCGGCTGTCATCTGTAGTATTGTATATATAAGTGATTGCCGAGATGTGAATATTGTACGCGTCCCTTTCAAATCGCACTAATACTGAATAACTTCCGGCTGTCATCTGTAGTATTGTATATATAAGTGATTGCCGAGATGTGAATATTGTACGCGTCCCTTTCAAATCGCACTAATACTGAATAACTTCCGGCTGTCATCTGTAGTATTGTATATATAAGTGATTGCCGAGATGTGAATATTGTACGCGTCCCTTTCAAATCGCACTAATACTGAATAACTTCCGGCTGTCATCTGTAGTATTGTATATATAAGTGATTGCCGAGATGTGAATATTGTACGCGTCCCTTTCAAATCGCACTAATACTGAATAACTTCCGGCTGTCATCTGTAGTATTGTATATATAAGTGATTTTCGATCTGACGATATTGTATGCGTCCCATAAAAATTGCACGAATACTGAATAACTTCCGGCTGTCATCTGTAGTATTATATATATATAATTGATGTGCGATCTGACAATATTTCTTAATTGTCCCATTGAAATCTCCATAATAATGCTGTTCAAAAGTGTGTTTTACGTATATGTTGTATTGTAGTATTGAGTGTTAAAGTTCCTAAAGGGGCGGTACAGTGGTGAATCTGTGATGTGTATGGTTGAATCTTCTAATGACGTCATGATATTATTAACCTGCCTATGTAGTTGTGAAATCCTCATTGTGTTGTTGTATTGTGCTACATTGTTATTGTGTGCTGAATAAAATCTAAATGTGTGCTTTGTGGTTGCGTGATGGGTGATGCGTGTTATGTACATGTACGTATATATTGTGATTGTGTCCCACATATGCTGACTTCTATATAGCGGTCTGGCATTGTTGTTCCTTCCCATAAAGTGACATCTGTAATCTGGTGTAATGATGTTCTTGTTGTACGTAATTCCTAATGGTTTCTGGTGATGGAATCATGATGTTAAAAGTACAGTAAAATCCATATGTTGTGTTTTGTGATTCCTGGAGAGAATGTAATGTGTTTTTCCCCCATCATTTGAATGCACATGTATGATTGAATGTTAAAAGTAATGTATGTGCATCCATGAGTGATCATGTGTTAAGCCTATGTAGATATGCAGTTGCTGCAAGCATATGAGTTGAATAACAGAAATGCAATAATAAAGGTAAATGAGAGATGTTTCCCATTGTGTAGTGTTTGTGAATCCAGAAATGTGTATTGAATTTTATTTTAATTGTAAATGTAATTTTATTGAAATAATAATGTGTTACTAGTGATGGGGATTTGTAGTTGATGTAATCTAAAAGTGTTAAAAATATTTATGGTGTGGTGAATATTTAATATTAAAAAACATAAGTCCACCATAGGGAAATAGTCATTTCTTGATCTATTTATCATAGCTGGGTCTAACGCATGAAATCATGTATTTTCTAGCGCTGGTATTTGGAGTTTTTCAGTCTACGCTATTTGCGTGCGTTAGGGAAATGAGGGTTTCGCGTGCACGAGCACGTCTTCCCAATAGAAGTCAATGGAGGCTCCAAAGATTTCTATATTTTTTTTTCTAAGACTGGTTTTCCTCGTAAAGTGAGTGACGTCATGAGCTTGTGTGAAAAAGTAACTAAATCGTGTTCTTTTTGTAATAAATAAATATTTTGTGTATGTAATGTGGTGTATATTGTTTGTATGCATCGATGAGTGTATGTTTGTGATAATGTTATTCGTTAGATGTAGGTATATGAGGGTCTTTTCCCGTATGTCCATGTAAGTCAATGGGAAAATGGATTTGTGTGGATTTTTTTCAAACACCCGAGATCTCGCAACTTTAATCCTTTGTATTTTAAAGAAAAAATAAAAAATACGAAAAATAAAGATAGTGTTGTGTTTGTATGAGTGTAAGTGTACTTTGTGTAATATTTGTTTTGTGATTCGTGGATGTTTTTTTGTGCGGTATATGTTTACTACTGGGTCTGAGGTGGCGGTAGAAATTTGAGCGTTAGGTGTATTTTGAGTCGCGGTAAATAAACTCTAAATACCGGAGTGCGTACAAAACCCGCGTTAGGAGCCTCTAACGCTGGTTTTGACGGCTACCGCCGAACTCTAAATCTAGGCCTAGATTTCTTAGGAGTGACAATGACAGAGGTATCGGAGACATCTAAAGTAGCTAAAACCTCCTTTAACAATATACAAAGGTGTTCAAGCTTAAATCTGAAGGATACCACCTCAGTCTCAGAAGAAGGAATTATACTGTGCGAATCTGAGATTTCACCCTCAGAAAGTCCCAATTAATCCTCTCATCATACTTATGAGAAAGGGTAACTTGGGAAGCAGAACTGAGGACAGGCACCTTACTTTCTGAATTTCTAGTTTTCTTCTTGCGTTTTTCCTGTAATCTGGGAATGGCAGCTAATGCCGCAGATACCGCTGAAGATACCTGGGCAGCAATTTCTGCTTTTAAATAAACTCCACTAGGAGTTATAAAGGAACCGCAGGGCACTGCATGTGATGCCATTTAGGCTTGGGACGTAGCAGGAGAAATCTGAGGTATTATTTTAACAGCATCATCCTGAGAGACATTAGGCTCAAACATTTTACCTTTATTTTGCAAGGTTTTCTTGACACATGAAGAACAAAATTGCATAGGAGCTGCAATTTGTGCATCTAAACATAATAATCATGAATTCATGAGAGCAGGCTCTTACTCTATATCAGACATGTTGTGAAACAGTAAATAAACTTGTACATATAAGTTTCAAAGATTTTAATATACAATTAAAATTAAGCCAAGGAAAAAATACACTTTAAATTTTATCCCAAATTAGGATCGATCCCCAGCTAAAATGATGTGAGAAAAGTTAAGAAAAAACATTTAATAAACATCAAATAAACTTCTAAAATAACCCTCAGGCAACCCCACACCTTAATTACTGAGGTGCCTTACCACTATCAATTAAGACTGGATCACCCAGAAATGGAGAAAAACAACTTTTTCCTAAGAAACGGTATGAAGTAAAGCCGGTCATGTGACCGCAACTGCCACACTCAAATTACTGCTGCGACACTAAGAGGCATTAAAAATAGCTTCCTGGTACACGGAGTACCAGAAATATCCATTTTTTTAAACCGGACAGTTTAAAATGTTGCATTGTTTTATTTTTAAGCAATGGGGAAATGAATAAGCTGCTGAAAAAGAAAATTCAGCCTTACTTTCAGTTTAAACTTGTATTTTTTTTATCAAGTAAATATGTGTCAGAAAATAAAGCCTAATAAAAACATTTTACCCTTTCTGTTTAAAAGAGTTTAAATGTTAGTCTCACACATTATTATTATTATTCTTTATTTATAAAGCGCCGACAGATTCCGCAGCGCTGCCCATGGGTACAAGGATAACAGTACAGTGGAGAAACAATACGATAAGACACAAAATTTTACAGACAAATACAGGGGGAGTTGAGGGCCCTATTCCCGTGGGAACTTACAATCTAGACTGGTAGGAGGATTGGAAACAGGAGGTGGGGACTGCAGAGGTGAGAAAGATATTAGTGAGGAGATAGAGGGCACCTGTTAGTTAATTGAAGTTAGTTTGTTGATAAGTCGGGTGATAAGCTTCCCTGAACAGAAAGGTCTTTAGGGAACGTTTTAAGGAGGAGAGGTTAGGGGCAAGTCTGACATCTCGAGGAAGTGTGTTCCAGAGGGTTGGTGCCGCAAGAGAGAAGTCCTGTAGTCTAGAATGAGAGGAGGTGATGGTAGAGGACGCAAGAAGCAGGTCGTTGTTGGATCTTAGGGGATGGGCAGGAGTATATTTGTTGATGAGTGAGGACAGGTAGGGTGGTGAAGCATTCGTGAGGGCTTTGTAGGTCAGGGTGAGAATTTTGAATTTAACTCTGTTGTGAATGGGGAGCCAGTGAAGGGACTCACAGAGAGGCGCAGCAGAAACAGAGCGTCGAGAGAGGTGGATTAGCTTGGCAGATGCATTTAGGACGGATTGGAGGGGAGAGAGGCAGGAGAGAGGGAGGCCAGTTAGTAAGTTGTTACAGTAGTCAAGTCGAGAAATTACCAGGGAGTGGATGAACTGTTTGGTAGTTTCAGCATTCAGAAACAGACAAATTTTTTAATTTTGTTTATTGAGGTATTAAACAAAACATACAATGCAAACATGTCGGTAAAAATTGTACAGTGAAATAGTTTCCAGACAAGTTGTGAATACAAAATAAATGACTTACAGTTTGCCCATTGCACCAAGAACTCTCTAAATGGCACATGAAGCCGCTTTTGGACCTCTCAATAATATAAGGAGCTACAGAGAGTTATCATGCACACTATGAGACTACTTTTGAGTCTCAAAGAACAACCTCTGTTTTATTTTTTTGACAAAATTATAACACATGTAATATATAACACTGTAATAAGGTATGGGGGGTTTAACATATATAGACTGTCTCCAAAATGCAGTCTGTAACAATTTATGTGAGGTTGTGGCATATTGTGATTGAAGCACTGCAAATAATTTGAAGTAGGAGTGTATGGGCTAATAAACTTTGATGATACTGGGGTAACATAAATAACCCTTTATATTACTGGTGCAGTGTAGAATGGGACTTTAGTGCAGGGGTTGTCTTACAAGTTAAAATAATATTGTCAGCTACTTGTCACTCACGCTTAATGGCTTATCAGGACTCAGATAGAAGCACAAATAGTAATATCACAAACAAAATCACCCCATTCCGAATACAACCTGGGATCAGATGATTAAGTCCCTGTGAATGCCTGTAAGGATAATCGCAACTAAGAAGTAACAGGGAGTAAATATAATTACGCAGCCACTAGCCGTGAGTAACTAAATTTCATGTATATCGATCCAGTCATAACATCAACATGGAACAAACAAAAGTAAAGCGAAGGTACATATTTATACAACTCAGTAGTGGTAAACTTTGTTGAAACATAAAACCAACCCACACAATATCTATTCTCTAGTCGGCATAATAAGAAGGAGCGTGACAAAGGGAAGACACAGTATTAAATGGCCACACTAAACAAAACCCCATCCAGTGCTAGGAGAATTAGATCAGTAGGGCTCCTACTATGTGGCTACACAGAACTTAGATTTTAGAGATTGCAGATGCTAAGCAAATAGTACCTACGGGGCCCCAGATACCTTTAAAACCTTTATTGCATACATTTTACCCAATGTCACTTTTCATCTGGTTGTTATGGGCTGTTTTTAATGAATCAAGGAGCTGCATTTTCAAGAGTTTATTTATGCTGCAGGCTCAAACGCCTCCATTCAAGCATATTAAAGAATCAGCTCATTGCCCTCAGGGAGCCAAAGAGTTTCAAAACAGGTAGCAGTTAGTGAGCAATGTGGGCATTGTGCACGCTACCGGTCTCTGCGTTCCCCGGAGAACTCATCCGATTCCAATTCTCTCAGTCAGGTAAGAAAATCCCCATAAGTCCAAAACCAGACCTGTACACTCCTGCCAGCTCGATATCGGACCGGAGAAATCACATGGAGCCCCGTCAGCATGATCCGAAGGCAAAACTGATCCAAATGTAAACAAGGGGAGCACCAGAGCAAAAATATAATTTAAAGGTCTGGTACGTTTAGCATCTCCTAGTAGGTCATGTACTTTTAGGTTAAAGCAGCAGGTCGGCTCTTCATTCAGAGTAGGGAAGTACACTAGATTGGCCGTGTATTTCAGAGACCCAGTTGTGGCATTAGATATGAAATATCCTCCATCGTCAACGACCCCCCTAGTCTTAACTAAGTCCTTCACCACCACATAGCCCTCGCTGCTGCCTGCTGGGTTCGCTGTGTCACTGCTCAGAGGCCTCGGCTGTGCAGGTCTATTAGACGGCGTTGTCTGAAGATAGCTGTCTCCCTTGTATGTCAAGGCGGGTGTCGTTAAGACCCTTGTCGCCTCCAGAGTAATCCGATCTTGAATCTGCATGTTGCTAGTGGTAGGGTCAACGCCTTTTATGGTTAGTAATGGCTGGGTAACTCTGTGGTCCGGGGGATTGTAGCCTCCCCTGTTGTATCCTGTAAAGTCCCAGTGCGACATTTAGGAAAATACTCTCTTTCTAGCTCCGGAGTAAGGGCGATCTTTTTTGCTAAAGGTAGTTGCACTTCCCCTTGAGGCAGATCAGTGTGTGTTACCATGTTCAGGTTAGTTGATTTACAGAAGGTTCTGAAAGTGTTCCTCCAGCATGCACAGCAAGGTATCGTCCAATATCTGCGTCTCCATGCTTAGATGAGAATGTTTTAGCTCTTAGGAATTTCTTGAGTGAGAATCGCTCACTCCTTACCCGCATAAACGGGGGGGTGTTGAGGCCTTCCCTATTCGGGCCGCTAAAAACCTCAATGGTCTAGACTAGACTGCAGGCCATACAGAAATAGAGGAATCAAACGATGCAGTGGTTTTAGTGAAATCTAGGCAAGGTAATATAAGTGCTGATCGTCAGGTAATCTTCTTAATACACAGCAGATTGTATTATTCCAATGCTCAGCTGCTAGTATTGCGACCGATCATGGCAGCTGCCCAGACACACCCCCAGAAACGGACGAATTTTGGAGATATTGCGTAGGTGGTTGCGGCAGGATGAAGAGAGCAGTTGGATGTGGGGAATGAAGGACACATTTGAGTCAAGCGTGACTCCGAGGCAGTGGACTTGGGGTGATGGGGAGATAGTGGTGCTGCCAACAGTGATAGAAAAATTAGAGACTGGAGTGGAGCTAGAGGGGGGAATTAGAAGTAGTTCGGTCTTGGACATATTTATTTTTAGGTGGTGAGAGGCCATCCAGGAGGAAATGCCAGATAAGCAGTCGCTGATGTGAGAGTTGACAGAAGGAGAGAGTGCAGGGGTGGAAAGGTAGATCTGGGTATCATCAGCATAGAGGTGATAGCTGAAGCCATAGCTGTTGATAAGTTTACCCAGTGAAGAAGTGTAAATAGAGAAGAGTAGAGGACCCAGGACAGAGCCTTGAGGTACTCCAACAGACAGGGACAATAGAGAGGAGGAGTCACCAGCAAAAGAGACTGAAAAGGATCTGTTAGAGAGATAAGAGTGAATCCAGGAGAGGGCAGTGTCACAGAGACCAAGAGAACTGAGAGACCGTAGGAGAAGGGGATGGTCAACCGTGTCAAAGGCAGCATATAGGTCAAGTAAGATGAGTATAGAGTAGTAGCCTTTGTTTTTAGCAGAAAGGAGATCGTTAGTAACCTTGGTGAGGGCAGTCTCAGTTGAGTGTTGGGGACGGAACATGGAAGGGAACTGCACTCCAAGACCAGACCAGGTACACATCCAGTGACTCAGCAACATCCCAGCCCTGGGTGCTAAATAGCACTCCAAAAAAGCTGTGATGTCACCAGAGCCACAGGCAGTTAACCCCAGTCCGGAATGGGTGCAAGAAACAAGGGGGATTACAAACAAAAAGTAATACAACACATAGAGACACCCAGCACTCACCAGCTAGCTCACAGCTAAGATAAAATCACAACTGGAAAGGTTAGTTACCGCATCTGGCCAAATGGGAAAAGCTCAGGCACCACGTCAAGGTCCTTTCCACTGCCTGAGTCCCTAACACAGCCACACCATGCGAGCTTACAAAGCCAAACAAACTGAGAACAAAGAAGGGGTGCACAGGTGTATGTAATCACCCAGAGAAATAAAAAACATTTGAAGGGAACTGCACTCCAAGACCAGACCTGGTACACATCCAGTGACTCAGCAACATCCCAGCCCCGGTGTGGCTTTGTTAGGGACTCAGGCAGTGGAAAGGACCTTGACGTGGTGCCTGAGCTTTTGCCATTTGGCCAGATGCGGTAACTAACCTTTCCAGTTGTGATTTTATCTTAGCTGTGAGCTAGCTGGTGAGTGCTGGGTGTCTCTATGTGTTGTATTACTTTTTGTTTGTAATCCCCCTTGTTTCTTGCACCCATTCCGGACTGGGGTTAACTGCCTGTGGCTCTGGTGACATCACAGCTTTTTTGGAGTGCTATTTAGCACCCAGGGCTGGGATGTTGCTGAGTCACTGGATGTGTACCTGGTCCGGTCTTGGAGTGCAGTTCCCTTCCGTGTTTTGTATTTCTCTGGGTGATTACATACACCTGTGCACCCCTTCTTTGTTCTCAGTTTGTTTGGCTTTGTAAGCTCGCATGGTGTGGCTGTGTTAGGGACTCAGGCAGTGGAAAGGACCTTGACGTGGTGCCTGAGCTTTTCCCATTTGGCCAGATGCGGTAACTAACCTTTCCAGTTGTGATTTTATCTTAGCTGTGAGCTAGCTGGTGAGTGCTGGGTGTCTCTATGTGTTGTATTACTTTTTGTTAGTAATCCCCCTTGTTTCTTGCACCCATTCCAGACTGGGGTTAACTGCCTGTGGCTCTGGTGACATCACAGCTTTTTTGGAGTGCTATTTAGCACCCAGGGCTGGGATGTTGCTGAGTCACTGGATGTGTACCTGGTTCGGTCTCGGAGTGCAGTTCCCTTCCGTGTTTTGTATTTCTCTGGGTGATTACATACACCTGTGCACCCTTCTTTGTTCTCAGTTTTTTTGGCTTTGTAAGCTCGCATGGTGTGGCTGTGTTAGGGACTTTGGCAGTGGAAAGGACCTTGACGTGGTGACTGAGCTTTTCCCATTTGGCCAGATGCTGTAACTAACCTTTCCAGTTGGGATTTTATCTTAGCTGTAAGCTAGCTGGTGAGTGCTGGGTGTCTCTATGTGTTGTATTACTTTTTGTTTGTAATCCCCCTTGTTTCTTGCACCCATTCCAGACTGGGGTTAACTGCCTGTGGCTCTGGTGACATCACAGCTTTTTTTGAGTGCTATTTAGCAGCCAGGGCTGGGATGTTGCTGAGTCACTGGATGTGTACCTGGTCTGGTCTTGGAGTGCAGTTCCCTTCCGTGTTTTGTATTTCTCTGGGTGATTACATACACCTGTGCACCCCTTCTTTGTTCTCAGTTTGTTTGGCTTTGTAAGCTTGCATGGTGTGGAAAGTAGTGGAAAGGACCTTGATGTGGTGCCTGAGCTTTTCCCATTTGGCCAGATGCGGTAACTAACCTTTCCAGTTGTGATTTTATCTTAGCTGTGAGCTAGCTGGTGAGTGCTGGGTGTCTCTATGTGTTGTATTACTTGTTGGGGACAGAAGCCAGATTGCAGGGGGTCGAGCAATGAGTTGGAGGACAGGAAGTGAGTTAGGCAATTGAAAACTAGTTTTTCAAGGAGTTTTGAAGCTAGTGGGAGCAGTGATATGGGGCGGTAGTTTGCAGGGGAGTTAGGGTCGAGGGAGGGTTTTTTGAGGATGGGGTGACCTTCGCATGTTTGAAGGAGGCAGGGAATGAGCCGGTAGAAAGGGATAGGTTAAATATGTGAGTAAGAGCCGGAGTGAGGGTGGTAGACAGGGGAGGGATTAGATGTGAAGGAATAGGGTCAAGTGGGCAGGTAGGGAGGTGTGAGGAAGACAAAAGGGAAGCCACTTCACTCTCAGTGGTTGGGAGGAGGGTGCAGAGAGTGGCAGAGGGGGTGACTGGGAGTGGAGTTGGGAGATTGCAGGTTTGTGTTGGGATGTTTCCTTGGAGTGCAAGTGTTTTATTGAGAAAATAGTCAGCAAGGTCTTGAGCACTGAATGCAGATGAGGGGGGTGGTGCAGGTGGCTAGAGGAGAGAGTTGAAAATAGAGAAGAGTCTTTTAGGGTTTGAGGAGTGAGTGGATATAAGAGAGGAGAAGTTGGTTTGCTTAGCTAAGCGATGGGCAGAGGTGTAAGAGTAGAGAATGAACTTATAGTGCATGAAATCATGTTCAGAGCGGGATTTCCTCCAGACACGCTCAGCAGTGCGGGAGCATTTTTGTAGGTGACACGTTTGTTGGGAGTGCCAGGGTTGGAGCTGACGACGTGGGGCTTTGCGGGTTGGGGTGGAGCGAGAATGTCAAGTGCAGCAGAGAGAGTATTGTTATAGTGGGTTATAGCAAGGTCAGGGCAGGATATCGTGGAAGTGTGGGGGAGGCGTAGTTGAATAAGATTGGAGAGTTGGGGAGCGTCCACAGTGTGCAGATTTCTACTGGTGCGGGGGCGAGAGGGGGAAGTAGGTTTAGTATCTATATTAGGATTAAAGGTGAGCAGATGGTGGTCTGAGATGGGAAATGGGCGATATGCAACATTAGAGAGAGAGCAGAGATAGGAGAATACCAGATCAATCGAGTGTCCATCGCAGTGGGTAGGGAATAGGGTGGATTGTGAGAGGCCAAAGGAGAGGCTACAGTGCCTGCTTCATGCCCCAGTGTAACCCATACAACAGGATTATCTATGTCCCAATAAAAAAGCAGTGTCTTTTAATTTGTTAAATGCATGGTCTCCCCAACTGGAAAAAAAATCACTAACCTGCTCCGCTGTCCGGCATGTAGACAGTTACAAGGTATGAGAAGACACAGTTCCTCACAGAGACCTTTGAAAAAGAAAGAACAGAGTAGCCAACTCTGGCTTTCTAAACTAGGGCAGCAATTGTTAGGAAAATGCAGTAAGTACCTCTTTACATGTTCCTAACTGCTTTAAAGCCACCACTACCGACTGCAAGGAATGATGTGGAATACAGCTATACCCCAAAACTTGCTTGTAGATGAAATCAAACTTTTTCTTCAGACACCTAAACTTCACCTCCTCCATGCACCGAAGGCAAAGAGTATGACTGGGGGTTGTGGGTAAGGGAGTGATACTTGGCAATAACTGTGGTGATCTTTGCCTCTTCCTGCTGGCCAGGAGTGATATTCCCAACAGTAATTACTCAAGCCGTGGACTCACCATATCTTAGGAAAGAAACATTAATAATGCTGAAATTATTAAATCTATTAAAGAGTATATCAGAAGCGAGCTTCAGGGAATAAGGGAAGAAAGTAAACAAAGATCCCTAATTCTAATAAAAATTCTGACTCAGAGACAGTTTTCCCAGTTAAACAATTATTTAATGCTGAGAGGCAGGATGATTGCTACACCTCAGAGGAGGAAAAGGAAAGTTACTATAGTGAGTTAGAGGGTGGGGCTAGCTACTCAGATAGCCTATATCAAAAGAATGGCACTGTAATGCTACCTGTAAGCATGAAACATAATTAAGGGCCTGACCCCTGCAGGCATACTAAAGGAAGTGTTATGTGCTGGGTGTAGTGGATACAATGTTGCAGTATAGTGGGTGGGTTCTCACTAACCTTACTTAAAGCCAGGCAGCCATTTCCTCGGCCTCTTTTTCATCTGCTGGCTGCCAAAGTTTTTTCCCCTCCCTCCCATCCCACTTCTAACTGTTGTTTGCATTTCAGGTGCAGTTGAGAGCAGATTCGCCCGGCTTGGATGAAGACGTCTCCCGGTAAGTTGATCTTCAGGGGGTTAGTGTTAGGTTTTTTTTAAGGGTGTATTGGGTGGGTTTTATTTTTAAGTTAGGGCTTTGGCCCTGCAAAAGAGCTAACTGCCCTTTTAAGGGCAATGCTCATCCAAATGCCCTTTTCAGGGCAATGGGGATCTTAGGTTTTTTTAGCTAGTATTTTTTTTGGGGGGGTTGGTTGTGTGGGTGGTGGGTTTTACTGTTGGGGGGGTGTTTGTATTTTTTTTACAGGTAAAAGAGCTGGTTACTTTGGGGCAATGCCTTGCAAAAGGCCCTTTTAAGGGCTATTGGTAGTTTAATTTAGGCTAGGTTTTTTTTTTTTTGGGGGGGGGGGGTTATTTTGATAGGGCTATTAGATTAGGTGTAATTAGTTTAAATATCTGATAATTTGTTTTTTATTTTCTGTAATTTAGTGGGGTTTTTTTGTACTTTAGATAATTGTATATAATTTATTTAATTGTATTTAATTATAGTGTAGTGTTAGGTGTTAGTGTAACTTAGGTTAGGTTTTATTTTACAGGTCAATTTGTATTTATTTTAGTTTGGTAGTTATTAAATAGTTAATAACTATATATTAACTATTCTACCTAGGTGAAATAAATACAAACTTACCTGTAAAATAAAAATAAACCCTAAGTTAGCCACAATGTAACTATTAGTTATATTGTAGCTAGCTTAGGGTTTATTTTACAGTATTTAGTTTTAAATAGGAATAATTTAGTTAATGATAGGAATATTTTATTAGATTTATTTAAATTATATTTAAGTTAGGGGGTGTTAGGGTTAGGGTTAGACTTAGGTTTAGGGGTTAATACATTTAATATAGTGGCGGCGACGTTGGGGACGGCAGATTAGGGGTTAATAAGTATAATGTAGGTGGCAGCGGTGTAGGGGGTCAGATTAGGGGTTAATAACATAATGTAGGTGGCGGTGGGCTCCGGGAGCATCAGGATAGGGGTTAATACATTTAATAGAGTGGCGGTGGGCTCTAGGAGTGGTGTTTTAGGGGTTAATAACTTTATTTAGTTGCGGCGGGGTCCGTGAGCAGCGGGATAGGGGTAAAACAGTGTAGTATAGTGTGGGTGTTTAGTGACAGTATACCAATAAAGCTGGGAAAAAGCCGAAGATCAGCGAGATTGATGACTGTTAGTTAACAACAGTCCGCTGCTCATCGCCCCGTACTTGGTGTGCGGCTTTTTGACAGCTTTTTTGGTAACGTTGGAGAGCGTATTCAGATCCGCAGCAGCGATGTTAGGTGATCTTAGGCGAGTGTATTGGTGCCGGCGAATGCAGCACAGTTAACGCTTTGATAAGTAGATGCCAGAGACTAAAATAGCACCAAGCCGCCTAAATTTAGAGTCTCAGAGAAGTACATATGCTGAATTGGCTAGAGGAAATAAATCTTCCAGGCTGAGCATGTGAGTGGAACGGAGCGAGTGGGGAGCGCGAACGTTGGGATTTTGGACAGAGCGCAGAGCATGATTTTTAAAAGGACAGAGCATTGCCCTATGTCCCGCTCCAATTTTGCTCCGATTTTGCTCCAATTTCACTCCAGGAATGCTCACACAGCGCCACACTCTGAAGCATGCCCAAGCCCGACCCAGAATCCATCTGTGTCTTGCAAGTTGTCATCAAAAGTAGACTATTTTCTGTCAAAAATCACCTCAATAATGGAGTTCACCAAGTACTTCAAAAAAGAAACTGAGAAGTCATACAGGTGTACAATTAATATAAAAATAACTAATAACGATAATGTGGTACAAGAAAAAGAATGTGGTAACATCGTTTCTGTCAGTAAAGATTCATTTTGGAATCTAAAAAGACACCTCTCTCGAAAACACGAAAGTGTGCTACGTGAACACGCTGGGAAGAAAGCAAAAGGTTAGCAAAATATGAGCCTAATATATTCATTTCTAACACAAATTTGTTTTGTCATTAAAGGGACAGTCAACTCAAGTCCCAAAAAAAATTCATGATTCAAATAGGGCATGTAATTGTAAAAAAACTTTACAATTTACTTTTAGCACCAATTTTGCTTTGTTCTTCTTGGTATTCTTAGTTGAAAGCTAAACCTTAACCTAGACCTAGAAGGTTCATATGCTAATTTCTTAGACCTTGAAGGCTGCCTCTAATCTGAAAGTGTTTCACCACTAGACTGTGTTAGTAACTTAGTTCATGTGTTTCATATAGATAACATTGAGCATGTGAATTTACAGAGGAGTGACTGAACACTAATTGGCTAAAATGCAAGTCTGTCAAAACAGTACTAAAATAAGGGGGCAGTTTGCAGAGGCTTAGATACAAGGTAATCACACAGAGGTAAAACGTATATTATTATAACTGTGTTGGCTATGCAAAACTGGAGGGAATGGGTATTTACAGGGATTATTTATCTTTTAAAACAACAAAAATACTGGTGTTGACTGTCCCTTTTAAAGTAGGCCTAATAGAGTTTGTTTAATTTAATTTGTGATCATTTTTTATTTTATAGAGAGAGAGGAGCAGCAGCAGCTACAAGAGAAAAGGAGTGAGGAATTCAAAGGTTTTTTCACTGCTCGCAAAGGCCCATCCATAACAAGGGAGAGAAAAAGAGAGCTGGATGTAGCATTTTTAAAAATTATTTACATGGACTATGAACCGCTGAATACAGGAGAACGGGAAGGAATGCAACACTTCACAACTTGGCTTAACCGGACTACACCCTCCCCTGCTACAACACTGTCCGGGACACGCCCATGCCCTGGAAGAGATGCAAGTCAAACTGCAAGAACTACTGCAAAATGGTGATGGGTTTGTTTTGTCAGCAGATATTTGGACCAGTAGAAGAGGGCACAGCTTCCTTGGCATCGTGGCCAGTTTCATCGATGGGATACGGTTTTGTTGCTGTGCTGTGAGCACATACAGGGGCACCATACCGCAGATTGGATTTAACAAAAATATGAAAGTGTACTGAAATATTGGAACGTGCAACAGCGTGTGATTAGGGTTGTCACTGACAGTGCCAGTAACATGATCAAAGCGTTTAACCTCCTCCATGGCACTGAACAGGAGGCCGAGGGCAAAGTGGCTGCGAATGCCAGCAGCAGCGCAGAACATGAAGAGGCGGATGAGGGACCACCTGCACCCTCGCAAGTCCAAGTGTTAGAGATAACCACCAATGTAGAAACTATGATAAATCAGTACTTTACTGTGTCTAATTTACATCTGAGATGCCCCATTCACATGCTTCAGCTGGCAATCAAAGATGCCGTTAACGAGCACAACAACATTAATAGGCTGTTAGTGAAAGTCGGCATCTGGTAAAAAGTGTACGCAAGAGCACCCTGAACTCCGAGGAAACCGACCGATTAGGTGTCCGCCTGACAACTGCTTGCGCCACACGATGGAGCAGCCAGCTGCGGATGATTCATTTGGTCATCCGGTTGTTCCAAAAAGATCCGTTATGGCAAAATAAAATAGTCAAGTCTAATGTTGCTAACAACAACATCACCCTGAATCATGTACGCCAGCTGACGCACCTTGTCAGTGTGCTGACACCACTAGCAGACCTCACAGACAAAATGCAGAAGGAACTTGGGAATCTGGGGATGATCCTCCCAGCTGTCACAGAAAATCAAATCCCTGCTCAGCGACAGCGATGGCACTTCAATGGGCATCACTGCTTTTGCAGAAACATTGGCAAACAATGTGTCAATTCGCTACGGAATATACTATACTGATAAACATCTAATTTTAGCATCAGTGTTAGATCCGCATTTCAAGACAGAATGGATAATCCGAGATGAGTCAGTATGCAACAAACTAGGGGAAATCCACAACCTCTCTTCAAAGAAGCTGAAGAAATTAATGCTCCCAGCGGGACACCCGAGATCGACACCCCACCAGCTGCCAACCTGAATCACGAGTCCGACCCTGAAACAAAAAGATCTCGCCTGTTCAGGTCATACTTCAGCGAACCACAACGCGTAACCGGAGACGCCAAAGGTGAAGTCGAAAAGTACCTCTCATGCCCAAGACATAACCCAGATGCCGATTGTTATTCAATTTTGGTAAGAAAACTCCACGTCTTTTCCCCGCCTGGCTAAAGTAGCTCGCATTGTTTTCAGCATCCCAAGCGGGCCTGCGAGTGCAGAGAGAGTTTTTTTCCGCTGTTGGACTTATGTCAAGAAACCACTGCATGAGTCTGAAGCCTCAGACTGTGGCCAAAGTTGTGTTTTAAAGGCTGACTATGTAGACCAATTTAATTTGTAACCCTCCAAGGTCTTGTACACTGTGCAAAAAGTCAGTTAAAATATTTTTGGGCTAATACTTAAAGGGACAGTCTACACCAATATTTTTATTGTTTTAAAGATAGATAACCCCTTTATTACCCATTCCCTTAGTTTTGCATAACCAACACAGTTATATTAATACACTTTTTACCTCTGTGAATATCTTGTATATAAGCCTCTGCAAACTGCCCCTTTATTTCAGTTCTTTTGACAGACTTGCATTTTAGCCAACCAGTGCTGGCTCCCAGTTAACTTCACGTGCATGAGCATAGTGTTATCTATATGAAACACATGAACTAACACCCTTTAGTGGTGAAAAACTGTTAAATTGCATTCTGAAAAGAGGCTGCCTTCAAGGTCTAAGAAATTAGCATATGAACCTCCTAGGTTTAGCTTTCAATTAAGAATATCAAGAGAACAAAGCAAAATTGGTGATAAAAGTAATTTTGAAAATTGTTTAAAATTGCATGCCCTATCTGTATATTTCTATTTAATTAGGCCCATTGATTCGTTTAATTTTACAGGACTTTTGTTGTTATATTCCTTTTTATGCAGGCCTAATTTGTAATTTGAAATAAATAATTTCTATTTGAAAAATGTAGTTGTTGTTGCTCTTTAGTTCTTTGGGCTGTGGTTTATGCTAAAAGTTAAAGGACCAGTGTACCCTACCCACCAATAACAAATGTATGTTCCTAAAGTAAATACAATGACTAAAGAAATTAGACATCTATAGTTAAACTTGTAATACATTTAGTACATTTTTTAGCTTTTTTTTCATACTCCTGTGATTATTCTCCACACTGCTGGCAGTCACTCCCCTAGAAAAGGGCTGTGCTTGAGTCTAGCACACCCACCCTCCAATCATAGGCTGTATTGTAAATGCACATGAAATGAACATTAAAAATTTGACTGCACAGTGCACAAATCCTCTCTGTATTTCCCGCTAGGCTGCTAAACAGTGAAACTAAATCACCTTGAAAAAATCCTACATCTAAAAACATCTTACTTTGACTGCAGTCTGAGTCTGCAGACATCTTCTCTGTAGGATTGGTGAGACTGGGACAGGCTGTGTAATAATACAGAAAGAGAGTACGGAAATCACTTCAGCTAAACTTCTCACAGCCTGCTTGAAACCTAAAGCAGCAAGACTGGGTAGTAGTGAGCATATTAGGACTTTGTACTTGAAACAAAACAGAAATCATTAGTGCTGAAATTCTTACCTCTGTATTTGTGCAGTAAGTGTCTGTATTTCTGTTGTGAGACTTTGTTTTGTGTCAAGTTTTCAACAGCACCATAGTCAGTGGCAGCTGGTGAAGTTTGAAGTTGGGGGAGCACTAGACCACACACCACGAAATAAAGCCCCACCCCTCTCTCAGATGGCTCCGCCCATGAATTGTTTTATATATATATATATATATATATATATATATATATATATATATATATATATATATATATATATATATCATTAGGTAAAGAAGGCACTCTCTGTTTTGAAATAAACTTTTAAATTAAACGGTAAACATTTTTGGGGTCTCCCCCGTCCTCAGACCACTTAAAAACAAATGCACAAACTCGTTATTTATCACACCTTACCTCCACCGTGACAGAATAGCATCAGACACCACAGCGTCCGTGAGGCGCAACTGCGCATGCGCGACCGGAGTTATGGGGAGCCGACTAGGACACATCTAAAAACGCAAAGTGAAAAGCAAAATGCATTACACACAGATAGACAACGAACAGTGTATTGCTATTGAACACACCACTAACCTAGGCATAATATTAGATAGCCGATTGTGAGTACTAGCACATCCTAATATAAGTAGTCAACTTACTGAGCATAAATACACTATATGTAAGTCCCACAATTCAGCAATGTTATAATGGTATCCTTCATGAACGGTCAATAAGAGACTAGTGCAAACTATATCAGACAGATATATCCAAGTTGTTGTTAACTGCTAACTACTCTCTAAATTATTAACCATGATCCCACAAACCATTACATTTCATTTCAGTGGGGTACAAAATCAAACCTAGCTTTTACTAACTGCTACTTACCAAATGGGGTATACATAGTAGCTAAAATGTCCAGGCCCCACGTGGAAAACCTACATCAACCCCTGCAAGGCCAAAATGACTACTACAAAAAACATTGGTAATCCAAATGTACATTCAGTCCCTTTGGATACATAGTATCCAAGTTAAAAATCCATTGAGACTCCCTTTGTAGCAGTCATTTGGCCCTGTCACCTCCTCTGGTACATCTAGGAATATGATCAATAATGATGTACCGCAGATCAGAAACCCCATGCTTGTTAGTACAAAAATGCCTAGCCACCGGTTGGTCTGAATCACCCAACCTGATGGCCTTACGGATGGCTGACCGGTGGTTCATCATTCTAGTCCTAAGGTCATCCTGGGTCTTACCCACATAAAACCTGCCACAAAGGACAGTGAAGCAGGTAAACAATAAAAGTGGTGGTACAGGTGACCCTATTCTGTATATAAAATTTCTTATTAGACCAGGGATGTAAGAAAACGTTACTCTGTGTCAAGCCACTACAGGTAGTACATCCACCACACCGGAAGCATCCCTTTTTAGTGGTACTCAACCAAGAAGTTGGCATATAGTTATCACCATTATCAGGTCTCAACAGCATGTCTTTCAGTGACCTTCCTATCTTAAATCCCACCATCGGTGTTTCGATTGTGGCAAATGGTAAGGAATTGTTACTGGATAAGATATCCCAATGTTCCTTCAATATTTTTGAAAAATATAATTTTTCTGGAGAGAATGTAGTAGTGAAAATCATTCTTTGGTCGGTAGTTCCTTTGTCCACCTTCTTCCAAGCTTGCTCCTGGGTCATTGATAGTGACTCAGCCAATGCCTGATCCAGCTGGGTGGAACCATATCCATGGTCCCTAAATTTTCTCTGCATCTCCAATAGTTGATTTTCCATATTAAATTAGTCGGTGTTATTGCGAACCACTCGCTTAAACTG
The DNA here is from genome assembly GCF_027579735.1 of Bombina bombina. NCBI lineage: Eukaryota > Metazoa > Chordata > Amphibia > Anura > Bombinatoridae > Bombina > Bombina bombina. The sequence goes on along the minus strand of NC_069502.1, from coordinate 435,025,386 downwards.
GGATTTTAGCAAAGATTTCTTTAAGCTTGGAGGGTGACAGCTTGTAACATCCAGTAAAGAATTTCTGTCCGTTTCCTTGTGAAATAATGTTGTACAGATTCTCATTTTATCCTTATAGATCCTTAGATCCAGAAAATCTATACTATCCAAATTGAAAGTCAATTTAAAGCGTACCTGTGAATTGGCACCGTTCAAGTCAGCAAACCAGGTTAGGAGTTCTTCAGAAGTGCCACCCCAAATGACAAACAGATCATCTATGTACCTCATGTATAGTTTCACTCTGTGATCCCGGAAAGCATCTGTTTCAACTGCTTTGAACTGTGCCATAAAGAGATTCTCGTAGGATGGGGCCACATTGGACCCCATCGCCGTACCTGATGCTTGCAAAAAGAATTCTCTTTCAAACTTAAAGTAATTACAGCTCAAACAGAAGTCCAGCAATTATATTACTACATCCACAGGAGGGCCTACATAAGGGTATTTGAGGAGGTGGTTGGATACTGCTGCCATTCCTTTGCTCATGTGGGATAATAGTATATAAACTGGTCACATCTAGTGTGACCACAATATCATTAGCCTCAAAATTTTTCCAGGTTTTTAAAAGATTGATAAGCTCAATGGATATATATATTGTAATAAGGGAGGGAGAAATATGTATAATTTACTTCCCATTTCATACAATTACATGTACCTTATAATTCTACAGATTTATGCTCTCAATTAATTCACACATGCCTTGTACCACAAAGCATTATGCCTGCTTCCTTTTGTGAAGCAGAGTGCATAGAGCCAAATTAAATAAAAGATGCAAAAATTATAAAAAGTTATATCCTGAAACACTTTTTATAACCCTATTATGAAACTTATTGCCAAACATGAAACTCATTGGAAAACATGAGTCAGAAAGTGCTTCCATAGGGAAATGGTTTTGCTTTTGCAGTTCTGCTCAAATTAAATGTACTAAAACTGAAACAATTTTGTTCCTGATCATGAATAGTTAAACAAGGCAGCCAGAAAGGCCTCTATCCCCCCCCCTTCCCCTGGAATGTATTAGTCTGCAGAGAGCTGCATATCAAAGCATACAGATAGGAAGCTTTATGCTGTGTGAGTTACGTAGCTGTTGTCTAAATGCTGCCTGTCAAGATGATATGCAGCCTGAGCTAACTCACACAGCATACAGCTACTAAGCAGCATTCGTGTATATTAAAAATAATGTTGTTATTTGCCCATCATATTGATGCTATTGCCCCCACCCATACTGCCAAATATATATACACCTACAGGACCTAGATGGAGCAGGAGTCATTTAACAATAAACAAACCTTGTTTATTGTGGTCACCTTTCTACTTGCTTCATTGCTATCCTGTATTGCGTCCCTCTGCAGCATTAATCTTGCTCTCCGGTTCAGCTCTACTCTAACCTCCCCCTTCACAACTTGCTCAAGATGAAGTAAGCTATGAAGGGGGAGGGCAGAATACAGCTGAACCGGGCAACAAGATTAATGTTGTAGAGACTCAAGCACATGGCGAGATGAGGGCTTTGAAGCATTCATTTTGCAGCTTGCCGCAGGGAACCATTTTTTATCCAACAGGTTCAGCTCTGCTCGTCCGCTCTCCCCCTTCACCCTTTGAGCCATAGTGCTTGAGTGCAGTGTTATACTTACTAATGTGAAAGCTCTCTCCCAGACTGCCACCATTATATATTCCTCTGCCGCTCTGCGCCTTTTCAAAATGCTTTTGTGCACTGCTCACGCCAGTCAGGCTTCTCCTCCCGCAAGCCTTCATCACTTACACTGACTCACATGGCTCTCACTCGCACAGTCAGAACTGTGCGTTTATCAAGGTATTGGGCTGGGTTGGGAGGGGGTGCTGCAGGCACTTAGAAATAAGTGCAAAGAGCTTGAAGCCTATACTTCTTTCTATTGCACGTGCGGTGCAATAGATAGAAGTAAAAACAGCATTTTATTTTTTTTTACAAAATTGGACTGGAACCCTTTTTAGCTGAATAAATATATTTGTTTCCAATAGGGAGCTATTGGAAAATTTATATTTATTCAGCCAAAAAGGTTTTTTTTCCCCCTCTCTCTTTGGGGGTTCATGTGGGGCTGTGCTCCTATAGAGGAGCCTCCACTGACCATAGTCCTGATACGCTCTCACTACCCGGTCTTGCTGTATCATACTATCAGGTTACAAGCAGGCTGAGAAGTTTAGCTGAAGTGATTTCTCTGTTCGTCATTGCGGTACTGTTCTACAACCTGCCTGTCCCACACTCCCTCCAGACAGTTTAATCAATCCTAGAGACAATGTCTGCAGTGAACGTTACGTAGAAGGCAATACAGGGCAGTCATGGCAGAACAATGTATTTAGATATAAGAAAGAAAAGGAGGTTCGAACTTCTGGCTGCTCTAAGCTCCCCCTGAGTGTAAGTAGATCTCCCACGACTACTTCTTAGAATAGGGTTACAGTAATTATTAGATCAAGTGAAGGAGGGGTGCTGAAAAGCAGAAGGATAGATGGAGTATCTACAATAGCAATGTGTGTACTGTATAACTGTATATGTATATATAATGTATATTTATACAGTTTGAGTGCTTCTGTAATAAGCAGATAGACTGGATATGTTAAAACATATTATTTACTAGTCATATATGGTTAAAAAAATTAGGATGATTATGACATAAATCTAATATTCTATGAAAAAAATACAATCTTAATCTTAAATCAGATGATCATGTATACAAAGCAAATCTGAGCTCAGAATTAATAATATTAACAATTTGTCTATAATTTATAAAAAGTTGTGGCCAACTATATAAACATAAAACCTTCCGTGGTAAAAGGCTCCGTAATGCAAATTATTCTGCTATTATAGGTAGGTAGCCATTAGCCAACATCAAAGTGAACATTCACGGACTATAAAACTCAAACTTCAATTCTTTTCTAAACAGCTGTGCTGTCTGTCTAGTACTGACTACCGAGCCTATTGGAAGCTACCAGTGAGGAGGAATCATGACCCAGAGCCGCCGATTGGTGTAACACACACGTGTGGATTCACAGATCCTTCTGCTCTGAGTGACTGAAGAGGCTAGAAACAAACAGCACAAGATACGGAGAGCAGATATCTCTCCCTGACCCGGTATCCTCCGAAGACCGATGCGCACTAACTTCAGGAGTTAAGATACTGCAGATACTAAGAACTTCTTCTCACCACTATCGCTCATACACTAACCCGACACCACATTAGACAAATTGCGCTAATCTCGAAGTGAGTTAGAAATACTTTTAATTCCTATGTTCACATAGAACATGTTCTTTTTATTTCAAATATATATATATATATATAACATAATTTATGTAAGAACTTACCTGATAAATTCTGTTCTGTCCATATATTCATATGTACATCTTTAAATGCTATTTTAGTTCTTGTGCTCCCTCTAGTGTTATGTTTTATTATTGTATTCAATTTAATGTATATTCTATGTGCTACCTCTGACCTTTTTGAGGTCACTTCCTGCCTCCATTTTGTTTCACTTGTGTGTGTAAATTAGTTTCACTTTCAATGTGTAAGTTTGCTAGAACTCTCTGCTAATAGCTTTGTAGAGGCAAATTCTTTTTACCTGGCAATTACCACTTCTGGAACCTCAGAATTCTTGTTTTGCAACAATAAAGCATGAAGGATTCATAAATCTCTGCTGTGGAATTTGTCTGAGTTAAGCTACTCTGCTGGATTCTACTAAACTGTAAGTTGGATTGCATGTTTAACTTTACATTATAAGGCACTGGGCAGTCATCTTGCAAAACAGTAAATGAAAACAGAATAGTAAAAAGAATACCTTCAGAGTTATTAATCTTCAATAGAAAGACTCATGTTTGGTAAACTGTACACAGCTCAGTGTGTAACTAAGGACTTTATATAATATAAATGAGAAGCTGCATTGCTTGCTGCACACAGCTCAGTAAATGTTTCTGCATTTAACAAGGAAGATTCCATTAAGCATCTGCACTGTCTCACACAAGATAATCTGCAACTGAGAAGTGTACACTGAACTTTTGTATAAACTGTCAGTTTCCTCAGAGAAATTTATGACTGCAGTTAAAATAGCTCTAATCTAGTTACTTAAAATGTCTGAAAAAGAACTTGCAATACAAGATACACTGTCACAGGAGAAAGAGCAGAGCATTAGACCACAGCGTACAATAAAACCCACTGAGAAAGTCATACAAAGTTATCAAGCTGAGAAAGATGAATTAGTGGATGCATTGGATGAAATGTGGGAGAAGCTTAGAAAATGTGTATCTTTAGCAAATGAAACTATTAATGACAAAGAACAGTTAAACAAGATTGCTGACAGACTTAATGCTTGTTATGAAAATTATGAAAGGTTGTCACGCAAATATTTTAATCTGCTATCAAAAACTAATGTTGAGGAAACTGTGCAAATTCAAACCCAGTTTAATGAATCTAATCTACAGCGCAAGAAACTAGTGCAAAGCACATTAGCAACAGTTGAAAGCAGGATTGCAGACTTGCTAGAATCCAGATCACAGCGTGCTGCCTCAACAATTCGCTCTGCTAAATCTAGAAGTACTTCCTCTTCATCTATAAGCTCCGCCATTATCAAAGCACGTGCAGAAGCAGAAGCTGCAATGGTGCGCGCCTCTTTTAGCAAAAAAGAAGCAACACTGAAAATGGAGGCAGCAAAATGGGAGAAGGAAAAAGAATTAGAAGCAGCAAAATGGGAGAAGGAAAAAGAATTAGAAGCAGCGAAAAAAGAAACAGATTTAGAAATACTGCAAAATGAAAAAGAAGTAGCTGTCGCCATGGCAAGATTAAAGGTACTTGAGGCAGCCAATACAGAAGAGCTCCTAGAATATTCTGTCAGTCTGGTGGGATCAGACTACCCAGAGAAGAGAACATGTGATTATGTTCTTAACCAGAGTGGAAAACACTACAACTCCTTTGAAGAGGAAGAAGGAGGCAATGCTCATAAAGACAGAGGTTGGAATGATGTGCACCCTACCACAAATGATTTACATCTCAATAGCGATCCAATTGCTCCAGCCAGAACAGATGCAATTCAGCGGATAAGCAGCTCAGGTGTCAATGCACAAATCACACAACCTCTTGTAAACAAACAAGTATGGGGTCCATCACAGTCACCTCCATTAAGATCAGTGAAAGAAAAGGCTTCAGCTGGATTTAATGTATCCGCGAACCCATACTATCCCTCAGCATTCAATTCCTATTACCCAAGTGATCTTAAGACACCTCCAGTAACAAAGACTGAAAGGTTAGAGATGTCTGAGTTTGCAAGGTATATGATTCGACGTGAGCTTACTAATACAAGTCTTACAAAATTTGATGATCTGCCAGAGAACTACAGGTCTTGGAAGTCTACATTCAAGACTGCTGTTGAAGATTTAGGTATATCTGCTAGAGAAGAGCTTGATCTGCTGGTAAAGTGGTTAGGTGCTGAATCTGCAGAACGTGTCAAGAGGCTCAGAGCTGTCCATGTAGACAACCCAGTTGCAGGTTTAAAAATGATTTGGGAACGTTTGGATCAAACTTATGGTAGGCCAGAAGTAATTGAAAATGCCCTTTTAAAGAAAATGCAAAAATTTCCAAAAGTCACAGTTAGGGACAATCGCAAGCTACAAGAGTTAAGTGATCTTCTGCTGGAACTAGAAGCAGCTAAAGCAGATCCATGTCTATCAGGACTGTGTTATCTTGATACTGCACAAGGTGTAAATCCAATTGTGGCGAAGTTATCTCATGCTCTTCAAGATAAATGGGCAACACAAGGATCAAGATACAAGCAAGAGAATAATGTATCATTCCCTCCCTTTTCCTTTTTCAGTAAGTTCATCCAAGACATAGCGAAAACAAGAAATGATCCAAGTTTCTCTTTAACCGAATTAAATCAGTGGGCGGTGACTTCTCCAGAACATGAGAAAGAAACTTCAAGATTCAAGAACTCAAAGAAATCAGTATTTGTCCAAAAGACAGATGTAGCACCTTCCAGACAGGAAATGCAAAGTGAGAAATTAAAGAATTTAATTCAAGAATGCCCATTGCACAAGAAGCCTCACCCACTTAAGAAATGTCGTAGCTTTAGAGAAAAACCTTTGCAAGAACGCATAGAGCTTCTTAAAAATTATGGACTATGCTTCAGGTGCTGTGCTTCAACAGATCATCTTTCTAGAAACTGAACTGATGTTCAGAATGCAATAGTGACAGACATGTGTTTGCTCTCCACCCAGAGTCTTCAAGTTCCCTTCCACTTGAAAGTATTGCCCCTACTGAAAAGCATGGCGGGGAGAAAGCAGAAGAGACAACAAACAAAACATCTGTTGCTTCAAAATGTACTGAAATATGCGGTGAAGGACTTAGTGGAAGGTCCTGCTCTAAAATATGTCTTGTTAAAGTGTATCCTAAGGGAGAGCCTGATAAATCAGTAAGAATGTATGCAATTCTGGATGATCAAAGCAATCGATCACTGGCTAGAACTGAATTCTTCAACATATTCAACGTAAATGGTAATCCTTCATCTTACACCCTTGGTACATGTACAGGTCAGTTTGAAACAAAAGGAAGAAGAGCTAGTGATTTCATAATAGCTTCTATTACAGATGGTATACAGTTGCCTTTACCTACACTTATTGAATGCAATCAAATTCCAGATAACAGGGATGAGATTCCTACGCCAGAAATAGCACATTACCATCCTCACATGAAACACATAGCTAGTTGCATACCAGCTCTAGAGAAGAATGCCCAGATATTGCTTTTACTTGGTAGATACATTCTAAGAATACACAAGGTACGCCAGCAATGTAATGGACCTCATAATTCTCCATACGCTCAGAGACTTGACCTTGGCTGGGTAATAGTTGGAGATGCCTGTATAGGAAAAATCTACAGAACAGATATTACTAACTCCTTGAAAACTAATGTGTTAATTAATGGACGTCCTTCTTACTTTGAGCCATGCCCAAATCACTACCATGTAAAGGAGAAACCTGGAATTTATGAATATTCATACTATGCCAGTCAAGATGATATAGTTACTCCCTTACCAGATGATGACAACATTGGAAGTACAGTGTTCCACACAACACAGCATGACAATAAACTAGCTCCTTCTATCGAAGATAAAGAATTTCTCAAGTTAATGGACAAAGAGTTTTACAAGGATGACTCAAACAGTTGGGTAGCCCCTCTGCCATTTTGCAATCCAAGACAAAGGTTACCCAACAACAGAGTTCAAGCAGTCTCTAGACTTTCTTCCTTACAACGTACTCTAAAGAAATATCCGAAGATAAAAGAACACTTTGTATCATTCATGCAGAAGATATTTGAAAATAAGCATGCAGAGCCAGCTCCTCCACTAAAAGAAGGTGAAGAATGTTGGTATCTTCCTTCATTTGGCGTCTATCATCCACGCAAACCAGGTAAAATAAGGGTTGTGTTTGATTCAAGTGCACAGTATGAAGGCATGTCACTCAATAGTGTTCTTCTTACTGGACCTAACCTTACTAACAGTCTCTTAAGAGTATTGATCAGGTTCAGGAAAGAACCTGTAGCATTCATGGCTGACATACAACAGATGTTCTATTGTTTCATTGTTAGAGAAGACAATAGGAATTACCTCAGGTTTTTGTGGCATCACAACAATGATACTAGTGCTGGGATAATAGATTATCGCATGAGAGTGCATGTCTTCGGCAACAGTCCATCACCTGCAGTGGCAATATATGGACTAAGAAGAACAGCTCAAGAAGGTGAAATGGAATATGGAACAGATGCCAGACAATATGTAGAAAGAGACTTCTATGTGGATGATGGAATCAAGTCTGTACCGACAGATGAAGAAGCCATTGATCTGCTTAAAAGAACACAAAAGATGCTATCTGTAGCAAACCTAAGGCTTCATAAAATAGTCTCAAACAGCAACAAGGTGTTGAAAGCCTTTCCTCCAGCAGACCATGCAACGGACCTCAAAGACTTAGATCTAGGTACAGATACACCACCTGTACAACGAAGTCTTGGTCTACATTGGAACATATCAACTGATGAATTTGTTTTCAAAGTTTCTACTGATGAAAAGCCATACACTAGACGTGGTGTTTTATCAATTATTAACAGTCTTTATGACCCACTGGGGTTTGTAGCTCCAGTGACTATACAAGGAAAGTCTCTGCTTAGACAGCTTTCATCTGAGTCAAAATCCTGGGATACTTTACTACCTATAGAGAAACGTCAGATGTGGGAAAAGTGGAAGGATTCTTTGAAGGATCTTGAAAAGCTCTGTATTCCATGGTGTTATGCTTTTACATCTCTATCAACAGCTACAGAAACAGAGATCTACATCTTCTCAGATGCATCTACAGAAGCTAATGCAGCAGTGGCCTACCTAAAAGTGACTGACATTGAAGAAAAACCACATGAAGGATTTATCAGCAACCGAGTAGAACACATCAGGAGATCTACAAAACTAGAGCAATGGTATTACGTACCTACTGACCAAAATACTGCAGATCTTGCAACCAGGTCATTAACTTCAGCACAATTCATGAAATTGACATGGTTGACAGGACCCGCATTCTTGTTAAACGCTACAGATACAACATCAACCAGTACTATATTTCAGTTTGTGGGACCTGATAAAGAGAACCATCTTCAAGCTACTACACTTCTTACCAGTGTACCTGGTCTTGGATTACAGAAGTTGTACTTCTTCTATTTCACATGGACTGTGATTATACTCGTATACACTGGTTGACAATTTGTAAGGATTACAATAGAGAGATGACTACATGGGACAGTGCCAGCCCTGCTTTTCTTCAAGAATTATCATGTGAACACAACATGGACTTATGTTTGCAATTGCATTTTGTATATTTTTCTCTCATTCTTTGTCTTGCAGATCTCATGGATAAAGAGACTTCAATCAACATTTTTATGTTTATTGTTTATTGTTTGATTTATATAGTGGTATCTACAGATACCAGACGGGGGGTGTTCTGTCCATATATTCATATGTACATCTTTAAATGCTATTTTAGTTCTTGTGCTCCCTCTAGTGTTATGTTTTATTATTGTATTCAATTTAATGTATATTCTATGTGCTACCTCTGACCTTTTTGAGGTCACTTCCTGCCTCCATTTTGTTTCACTTGTGTGTGTAAATTAGTTTCACTTTAAATGTGTAAGTTTGCTAGAACTCTCTGCTAATAGCTTTGTAGAGGCAAATTCTTTTTACCTGGCAATTACCACTTCTGGAACCTCAGAATTCTTGTTTTGCAACAATAAAGCATGAAGGATTCATAAATCTCTGCTGTGGAATTTGTCTGAGTTAAGCTACTCTGCTGGATTCTACTAAACTGTAAGTTGGATTGCATGTTTAACTTTACATTATAAGGCACTGGGCAGTCATCTTGCAAAACAGTAAATGAAAACAGAATAAATTCATTTCTTTCATATTAGCAAGAGTCCATGAGCTAGGGACATATGGGATATACATTCCTACCAGGAGGGGCAACGTTTCCCAAACCTCAAAATGCCTATAAATACACCCCTCACCACACCCACAATTCAGTTTAACGAATAGCCAAGAAGTGGGGTGATAAGAAAGGAGCGAAAGCATCAAAAATAAGGAATTGGAATAATTGTGCTTTATACAAAAAAATCACCACCACAAAAAAGGGTGGGCCTCATGGACTCTTGCTAATGTGAAAGAAATGAATTTATCAGGTAAGTTCTTACATAAATTATGTTTTCTTTCATGTAATTAGCAAGAGTCCATGAGCTAGTGACGTATGGGATAGCAGATACCCAAGATGTGGAACTTCCACGCAAGAGTCACTAGAGAGGGAGGGATAAAATAAAGACAGCCAATTCCGGTGAGAAAATAATCCACAACCCAAATCAAAAAAGTTTTAATCTCATAATGGAAAAAAACTGAAATTATAAGCAGAAGAATGAAACTGAAACAGCTGCCTGAAGTACTTTTCTACCAAAAACTGCTTCAGAAGAAGAAAAAACATCAAAATGGTAGAATTTAGTAAAAGTATGCAAAGAAGACCAAGTTGCTGCTTTGCAAATTTGATCAACAGAAGCTTCATTCCTAAAAGCCCAGGAAGTAGAAACTGACCTAGTAGAATGAGCCGTAATCCTTTGAGGCGGGGACTTACCCGACTCTACATAAGCATGATGAATCAAGGACTTTATCCAAGATGCCAAGGAAATAGCAGAAGCCTTCTGACCTTTCCTGGAACCAGAAAAGATAACAAATAGACTAGAAGTCTTCCTAAAACCTTTAGTAGCTTCAACATAATATTTCAACGCTCTTACTACATCCAAAGAATGTTAAGATTTCTCCATAGAATTCTTAGGATTAGGACACAATGAAGGGACAACAATCCCTCTACTAATGTTGTTAGAATTCACAACCTTGGGTAAAAATGTAAATGAAGTCCGCAATACCGCCTTATCCTGATGAAAAATCAGAAAAGGAGATTCACAAGAAAGAGCAGATAACTCAGAAACTCTTATAGCAGAAGAGATGGCCAAAAGGAACAAAACTTTCCAAGAAAGTAATTTAATATCCAGAGAATGCATAGGCTCAAACGGAGGAGCCTGTAAAGCCCTCAAAACCAAATTAAGACTCCAAGGAGGAGAGATTGACTTAATGACAGGCTTGATGTGAACCAAAGCCTGTACAAAACAACGAATATCAGGATGATTAGCAATCTTTCTGTGAAAAAGAACAGAAAGAGCAGAGATTTGACCTTTCAAAGAGCTCGCAGACAAACCCTTATTCAAACCATCCTGAAGAAACTGCAAAATTCTAGGAATTCTAAAAGAATGCCAAGAGAATTTATGAGAAGAACACCAAGAAATGAAAGTCTTCCAGACTCGGTAATAAATCTTTCTAGACACAGATTTACGAGCCTGCAACATAGTATTAATCACTGAGTCAGAGAAACCTCTATGACTAAGAATCAGGCGTTCAATCTCCATACCTTCAAATTTAATGATTTGAGATCCTGATGGAAAAATGGGCCTTGAGATAGAAGGTCTGGCCTTAACGGAAGTGTCCAAGGTTGGCAACTTGCCATCCGAACGAGATCTGCATACCAAAACCTGTGAGGCCATGCTGGAGCCACCAGCAATACAAACAAACGTTCCATTAGAATTGGACAGATACCTGGGAAGTTTTTTGTTTAGATGAGAGGCCATCAGATCTATTTCTGGAAGTCCCCAGATTTGAACAATCTGAAGAAAAACCTCTGGGTGAAGAGACCATTCGCCCGGATGTAATGTCTGGCGACTGAGATAATCCGCTTCCCAATTGTCTACACCTGGGATGTGAACCGCAGAGATTAGACAGGAGCTGGCTTCCGCCCATACAAGTATCCGAGATACTTATTTCATAGCCTGAGGACTGTGAGTCCCACCTTGATGATTGACATACGCCCCGGTTGTGACATTGTCTGTCTGAAAACAAATAAACGATTCTCTCTTCAGAAGAGGCCAGAACTGAAGAGCTCTGAAAATCGCACGGAGTTCCAAAATGTTGATTGGTAATTTCGCCTCCTGAAATTCCCAAACCCCCTGCGCTGTCAGAGATCCCCATACAGCTCCCCAACCTGAAAGACTCGCATCTGTTGAGATCACAGTCCAGGTTGGACGAACAAAAGAGGCCCCTTGAATTAGACGATGGTGATTCAACCACCAAGTCAGAGAAGATTGAACATTTGGATTTAAGGATATTAATTGTGATATCTTTGTATAATCCCTGCACCACTGGTTCAGCATACAAAGCTGGAGAGGTCTCATGTGAAAGCGAGCAAAGGGGATCGCGTCCGATGCAGCAGTCATGAGACCTAGAATTTCCATGCACAAAGCTACCGAAGGGAATGATTGATACTGAAGGATTCGACAAGCTGAAACCAACTTCAGACGTCTCTTTTCTGTTAGAGACAAAGTCATGGACACTGAATCTATTTGAAAACCCAAAAAGGTTACCTTTGTCTGAGGAATCAAGGAACTCTTTGGTAAATTGATACTCCAACCATGTCTTTGAAGAAACAACACAAGTTGATTCGTATGAGATTCTGCAGAATGTAAAGACTGAGCAAGTACCAAGATATCGTCCAAATAAGGAAATACCGCAATACCCTGTTCTCTGATTACAGAGAGAAGGGCACCGAGAACCTTTGAAAATATCCTTGGAGCTGTTGCTAGGCCAAACGGAAGGGCAACAAACTGGTAATGCTTGTCTAGAAAAGAGAATCTCAGGAACTGATAGTGATCTCGATGAATTGGAATTTGAAGATATGCATCCTGTAAGTCTATTGTAGACATATATGCTCTTGCTGAACAAAAGGCAGAATAGTCCTTATAGTCACCATTTTGAATGTTGGTATCCTTACATAACGATTCAATATTTTTAGATCCAGAACTGGTCTGAAGGAATTCTCCTTCTTTGGTACAATGAATAGATTTGAGTAAAACCCCAGACCCCGTTCCAAAATTGGAACTGGCACAATCACCCCAGCCAACTCTAGGTCTGAAACACATTTCAGAAACGCCTGAGCCTTCACTGGGTTTACTGAAATGCGTGAGAGAAAAAATCTTCTCACAGGCGGCCTTACCTTGAAACCTATTCTGTACCCTTGTGAAACAATGTTCTGAATCCAAAGACTGTGAATCGAATTGATCCAAACATCTTTGAAAAATCGTAACCTGCCCCCTACCAGCTGTGCTGGAATGAGGGCCGCACCTTCATGTGGATTTCGGAGCTGGTTTTGACTTTCTAAAAGGCTTGGATTTATTCCAGACTGGAGAAGGTTTCCAAACGGAAACCGTTCCTTTAGGGGAAGGGTCAGGCTTCTGTTCCTTATTCTGATGAAAGAAACGAAAATGATTAGTAGCCCTGTATTTACCTTTAGATTTTTTGTCCTGAGGCAAAAAGGTTCCTTTCCCCCCAGTAACAGTTGAAATAATAGAATCCAACTGTGAACCAAATAATTTATTACCTTGGAAAGAAAGAGAAAGCAAAGTTGACTTAGAAGTCATATCTGCATTCCAAGATTTAAGCCATAAAGCTCTTCTAGCTAAAATAGCTAAAGACATATACCTGACATCAATTCTAATGATATCAAAAATGGCATCACAAATAAAGTTATTAGCATGTTGAAGAAGTTTAACAATGCTATAAGCATTATGGTCTGACACTTGTTGCGCTAAAGCCTCCAACCAAAAAGTGGAAGCTGCAGCAACATCAGCCAAAGAAATAGCAGGTCTAAGAAGATTACCTAAACATAAATAAGCTCTCCTTAGAAAGGATTCAAGCTTCCTATCTAAAGGATCCTTAAAGGAAGTACTATCTGCCGTAGGAATAGTAGTACGTTTAGCAAGAGTAGAAATAGCCCCATCAACTTTAGGGATTTTGTCCCAAAATTCTAATCTATCAGATGGCACAGGGTACAATTTCTTAAACCTTGGAGAAGGAGTAAATGAAGTACCCAGACTATTCCATTCCCTAGAAATTACTTCTGAAATAGCATCAGGAACTGGAAAAACTTCTGAAATAACTACATGAGGTTTAAAAACCGAAATTAAACGCTTAATAGATTTAGTATCAAGAGGACTAGACTCCTCCATATCTAATGCAATCAACACTTCTTTAAGTAAAGAATGAATAAACTCCATCTTTAATAAATATGAAGATTTATCAGTGTCAATATCTGAGGCAGAATCTTCTGAACCAGATAGATCCTCATCAGAAACAGATAAGTCAGGATGATGGCGGTCACTTAAAAATTCATCTGAAATATGAGAAGTTTTAAAAGACCTTTTAAGTTTACTGGAAGGAGGAATAACAGACAGAGCCTTCCTAATATAATTAGAAACAAATTATTTTACATTAACAGGGACATCCTGAACATTAAATGTTGAAGGAAAAACAACGGGTAAAGGATTATTACTAATGGAGACACTATCTGCGTTAGAAAGTTTATCATGACAGCTAACACAAACTACAGCCGGAGGAACAGATACCAAAAGTTTACAACAAATGCACTTAACTTTGGTAGAACCAGCATCAGGCAGCGTCTATCCAGAAGTAGATTCTGATCCAGGGTCAGGTTGAGACATCTTGCAATATGTAATAGAAAAAATAACATATAAAGCAAAATTATCAAATTCCTTAAATGACAGTTTCAGGAATGGGAAAAAATGCCAAATAAACAAGCCTCTAGCAACCAGAAGCAATGAAAAAGTGAGACTTAAATAATGTGAAAAAAGGTGGAGACAAGAATGACGCCCACATTTTTTGGCGCCAAGTATGACGCCCACATTATTAGCGCCAAGAACAACGCCCATATTTTTTGGCACCAAGTATGACGCCACATCATCTGACACCGAAAAAACGACGCCCACATTTTTTGGCGCAAAAAAAGTCTGAACACATATACGTCAAAAATGACGCAACCACGAACAAACTTCCGGCGTCAACTAGGGCGCCAGAAATGACAAAATTTTGCGCCAAAAATGACGCAATAAATTGAAGCATTTTCAGCCCCCGCAAGCCTAACAGCCCGCAGGGAAAAAAGTCAATTGAAAATTTTTTAAGGTAAGAAAAAAATATTTATTCATATGCATTATCCCAAATAATGAAACTGACAGTCTGAATGAAGGAATACTGATTATCCTGAATCATGGCAAATATAAGTTTAAACACATATATTTAGAACTTTACATATAAAGTGCCCAACCATAGCTTTAGAGTGTCATAAATAAAATAAGACTTACTTACCCTAAGACACTCATCTACATATAGTAGATAGCCAAACCAGTACTGAAACGAGAATCAGTAGAGGTAATGGTATATAAGAGTATATCGTCGATCTGAAAAGGGAGGTAGGAGAAGAAATCTCTACGACCGATAACAGAGAACCTATGAAATAGATCCCCTAGAGGAAGACCATTGTATTCAAATAGGCAATACTCTCTTCACATCCCTCTGACATTCACTGCACTCTGAGAGGAAAACCGGGCTTCAGCCTGCTGCGAAGCGCATATCAACGTAGAATCTAGCACAAACTTACTTCACCACCTCCATGGGAGGCAAAGTTTGTAAAACTGAATTGTGGGTGTGGTGAGGGGTGTATTTATAGTCATTTTGAGGTTTGGGAAACTTTGCCCCTCCTGGTAGGAATGTATATCCCATACGTCACTAGCTCATGGACTCTTGCTAATTACATGAAAGAAATATATATATATATACATTATTTAAATCTATACCTATATATTTATATGAATATATGCAGATATATTTATATATATATATATTGTATATACAGATATATATATATATATATATATAAATATATATACATGAGAAGAACATAGGAATTTAAAGTATTTACATTAAAAACACATGAAAAATGAATAAAAATTATATAGCCCAAACACTTTTATTAATATATTATTTTATTATAAATTTTGTGTGTGTGTGTATATATATATATATATATATATATATATTATATATATACATATATATGTGAGTGTGTGTGTTATACTTTATTCAAATGTGTTTTTGATGTGTTTTGTGCAACTTCTTTTTAACCCTTATAGTTTATTTCAGGTCGGAAGTCGCCCTAAATATTCTAGCGCAAAGTATAAATGTACCCACACCATGATTTACTAAAATGTGCTCACGATTTAGTATATTGTGCGCAAGGTTTATGGCCACACACTTACAATTATTATATTTGAAACCGTAACTGTCAATCGAACTACAAATCCCAGCATGCAATATTCTTTCCATATCCAATGAGAATTAAGGGGCTGGCATATTTAGTGGCTCAGCTAAACAGAATATGAAAAAATACAAATTGGTACTACTGATTTAGGCCATGCACACACATTTCAAGCAGCAGAAAATACACTGTTCAACTATGCTTGATTACAGTTTCCAAATTTCTGGTTTCAAAGTTCTGGTAATTATACCAAGAATGCACACATAATTCTGACATATTTTATATGTTAGACTGAAGCACAAGCTTTTTAGGGAAGATGGAGTTTCAATGCATGAAATGCAGAGGTTTTCTTGGGCTGCAAGATTCATGTTCATATTCATACTTTAGATTTAGATATGGAAACTATTGTGGCTGTTGGTAAGAATTATACGGAGCCTCTATGTTGTCGTAAATCTTGCTCACACTTTAGAAAATTGTGTGCACGATTTTGCGATAAATCATGCACACGATTTAGAAAATTGTGCTCGCATTTGAGTACATTGTACTCACAATTTTGCCATAAATCATGCACACTGTTTAGTAAATCATCCTTACATTTTAGTAAATTGTGGGCACAATATATATATATATATAAAAGAAAAATTGTGGCCACTCTGGGGCTCCGTAGTTATATGTATTTCTTTTGTTTAACATAACTTTTTGTAGATTTTTTCAAATCACTCATGAAGGGAATAAAAGCCGCTTTATGAAAAAAGCCTAGTTGTAATTATTCTGAAAAGGACAAAGGCTTTGCAGGCTTGTAGTTACACCATTCACAGGGAAGTCAGATACAGACAGATAAGGAAAAATGCAAAGAGAGGGGATTTGAGCACTGCTAACATATGTGCGCTCACACAGGAGGTTTGCTTGGGGTTAAAGGGGAGGTGTTTAGTGCCCACAAAGGGTAGGTGGAGCTGGGCTGAGGGGCATCCAGTGAGAACAGGAAAAGCAGCTCTGTCAGAGTATGTATTTAAGCTAGGGTATGGAGTTAGGTAGTTTACACTTGTGTTGTTCTCTATACCTACAAGTGATTGGAGAGTTTTACAGGAGATATGAGAAGGTGTGCATGAAATAGATTGCAGCAACAGGATGCTAATTCCCCCAAGGAGGCTGCAGGACAGTACACTGGACATTGAGTTGTCCAGGAAGAGAAATGTGGTGGAGAAACCCAGATCTGGCAAAGGAAGGCTGGCCTGTAAGTCTAATTCTACTCGTAGCCCTGTTAGATCCAACTCTCCCTTTTCCCCAGCATTTGGGTCAGAGTTTCAATGCTTCCCTGGGGCTGTGTCGGGCACCCCTGGTTGCAATCTTGTTCCCCATCCACTAAGTTCATCTCTTCTTCTTTGCCTGCCCAGCCCCTCCTTAATCCTTGCCCTCCCTGTGATGGTTCTACCTCTATAACAACTCTCTCCATGAGCTCATCCTCCTCTGGAGCAGTGTGATAGCCCCTCAATCTGTGTAGGCCCTCTCCTTCATCCCTGGAATGGAATGGCAGTCCTCCCAAGTTGTGCAGTCCCTCTATCACACCTAAGGCTCCGGTAGTGCTCCCCACTAAATATGGCCACTGTCGCATGGTCCCTTGTGACCAGAAGTCACGTGGCACTGCAATTCTGATGGGGTGGGCTACAACTTCTGGTTGCCATTTTGCTTTAAATGTTTCAGCCAGCAGGAAGTAAGTAGCAATTGCCCACGCTGTTTTTGCTCATCTTGTGCCCTTTCCATCTTAATTTCCCTGCTTCTTGTGTGGATGTATCTAACATTCCTCCTAATCTGTCTACTTTTCCCCCCTCCTACCCAATCTGCCACCTTTTTTTCTTGGACACCTTGGTACTACCCCAACCTTTTCTGGCATGGGACGGGGCATCAGAGCTCCTTGGATCTGAATGCAAACACTAACACCTCCATTCAAATTTAAAGCGAGCATGATGGAGTGAGTGAAGTGGATGTCTCTGTTTCCAGTTCAGTACCGTGTGAGTCCCAGCATAAGGAGGTTTCGCAGGGAGGGGCAACCATAGCATTTATGTCCACCACAAGCTCGTAGGAACCACCACTCCAGCGGGATGACAAGCAGGACTATGGACAACAGGCTGCAGCTTTGGGGACGGGTGAGTAATCAAATTTACTTAATTCCTGTTCTCTTAGCGATTCTTCCTCTGGGTCTGACCGCTCCAGCTTGGAGTCAGATTTCAACAAGGAAGAAAGTGCCACAAATGATAAAATATTTTAAGCTACGTAATAAGCTAAAATAACAGGTGAAGTCAAACAAGGCTAATAAGGGTGGAGAGACTACGGCAACAGTGGCAGGGCCAAGCAGTAGCAGTAAGGAGGATAGGCAGCCTGTAGCCAGAGTAGGTAAACAAGGGGTGCCGGAAATGGGTTTCATACTGGTAAGAATTGATCCACTATGCAATAATCTTAAATAAAAAACTTTAAAGAAGACACGGCCAGGTAAATACATAGATTTATTAAAAATGAGAAGGGAAGAAGTAAAAGCAAAAGAGGAGGTGGAGAGTAGAAGTCAAAAGAAGAAAGAGGCCCCACAATGAGCTATCAATCAGTGGCTGAAGGGCTTTATGATTTATGCAGTATGTTTAATCAGGGATATAAGGAAGAAAAAAAGGAGGCGCCACAATAGTGTGAGATCGTAGGTGACAATGACCCCCACACACAATACAGAATCACTTACTAGAATAAAAGCACTTGAGAAGTGCCACAGATGCAGACTGAACCATTAAAAGCTGTCCAGTGAGCTTATCCTCACGAATGTAGAGCCAGAAGACTTGCTTCAGAATCCCAATCCGGTACAGGAATCAGTGAGTAGAGCCTCACAGATATTAGCCGAAACACTGGTTTAGAAATCCCAATATTAGAAGTGCAATCAAATGGCTTTTGTAGTCAGCTCACAGCCACTTTGGGAATGTTTGTGAAAAATCGGCTTATAGGTAAAAGCAATAAAGTGGAAAATACATGATGACAAAAAGGTTAAAATAAAACAATCAAGTTTATTAAAATCCAATACACTACGCGTTTCCCGGTCACAACAACCGTTTCATCAGGTGTAAATTACTAACAAAGTCATCACAATATTTAAAACAAATTTCGGCGTCTCAAGCCTTTCAGTGCGCATGCACGCTAAAACTATAAGCCAATGAAGTATTCATCTGAGCCGGCTTATTGCTGATAGGCTAAAATGAGGGGCGTGTGGTACCAACCCATAAAGGGAGTGTTCCCTGTCACTCTTAGATAGCTGTAAAGGATCACCGCTACGTCAAGAGCGGAGTGATCGCCACAGACAACAAAAGGCACTCCACACATATGGCGAAATCACTAAGCAACAGGCCATACACAATAAATTAATGACACCATATTAAAATCGAAAAAAGTGACATCCCACCAACTGGCACTACATAACATGATGAGGCTTATGTCGATAGAAAAGCTCTAACTATTACCTATTGGCTCTATATTAGGTGAGATGTCTTAGGGGTATAAAAATATATATATATATTATATAAAAAAAAATAAAAAAAATAATAATATATATAAAAATACACATAGATATGTATTACAAAAATAGGGATAGTATTAAAATAAGTCCCAAAGATACTGTAGATGTATAAAAAATGACCCGTATTACTAATGATATAACAAATGATATGAACAAATGGGTCAAAGACACTATCAGGATAAAACTAAATAGAAGATACCCAATAGGTGTGTAAGACAATATATATATATATAGTGGGGGAAAAAAGTATTTAGTCAGCCACCAATTGTGCAAGTTCTCCCACTTAAGAAGATGAGAGAGGCCTGTAATTTTCATCATAGGTATACCTCAACTATGAGAGACAAAATGTGGAAACAAATCCAGACAATCACATTGTCTGATTTGGAAAGAATTTATTTGCAAATTATGGTGGAAAATAAGTATTTGGTCACCTACAAACAAGCAAGATTTCTGGCTCTCACAGACCTGTATCTTCTTCTTTAAGATGCTCCTCTGTCCTCCACTCATTACCTGTATTAATGGCACCTGTTTGAACTTGTTATCAGTATAAAAGACACCTGTCCACAACCTCAAACAGTCACACTCCAAACTCCACTATGGTGAAGACCAAAGAGCTGTCGAAGGACACCAGAAACAAAATTGTAGACCTGCACCAGGTTGGGAAGACTGAATCTGCAATAGGCAAGCAGCTTGGTGTGAAGAAACCAACTGTGGGAGCAATAATTAGAAAATGGAAGACATACAAGACCACTGATAATCTCCCTCGATCTGGGGCTCCATGCAAGATCTCACCCCGTGGGGTCAAAATGATCACAAGAACGGTGAGCAAACATCCCAGAACCACACGGGGGACCTAGTGAATGACCTACAGAGAGCTGGGACCAACGTAACAAAGGCTACCATCAGTAACACACTACGCCGCCAGGGACTCAGATCCTGCAGTGCCAGACGTGTTCCCCTGCTTAAGCCAGTACATGTCCAGGCCTGTATGAAGTATGCTAGAGAGCATTTGGATGATTCAGAAGTGGATTGGAAGAATGTCATATGGTCAGATGAAACCAAAGTAGAACTGTTTGGTAGAAACACAACTTGTCGTGTTTGGAGGAGAGAGAACACCATACCTACTGTGAAGCATGGGGGTGGCAACATCATGCTTTGGGGCTGTTTCTCTGCAAGGGGAACAGGACGACTGATCCATGTACATGAAAGAATGAATGGGGCCATGTATCATGAGATTTTGAGTGCAAACCTCCTTCCATCAGCAAGGGCATTGAAGATGAAACGTGGCTGGGTCTTTCAGCATGACAATGATCCCAAACACACCGCCCAGGCAATGAAGGAGTGGCTTCGTAAGAAGCATTTCAAGGTCCTGGAGTGGCCTAGCCAGTCTCCAGATCTCAACCCCATAGAAAACCTTTGGAAGGAGTTGAAAGTCTGTGTTGCCCAGCGACAGCCCCAAAACATCACTGCTCTAGAGGAGATCTGCATGCAGGTATGGGCCAACATACCAGCAACAGTGTATGACAACCTTGTGAAGACTTACAGAAAACGTTTGACCTCTGTCATTGCCAACAAAGGATATATAACAAAGTATTGAGATGAACTTTTGATATTGACCAAATACTTATTTTCCACCATAATTTGCAAATAAATTCTTTCCAAATCAGACAATGTGATTGTCTGGATTTGTTTCCACATTTTGTCTCTCATAATTGAGGTATACCTATGATGAAAATTACAGGCCTCTCTCATCTTCTTAAGTGGGAGAACTTGCACAATTGTTGACTGACTAAATACTTTTTTTCCCCACTGTATATATATATATATATATATATATATATATATATATATATATATATATATATATATATATATATATATGATATCAGTATCATATATAATGATATAAAAAGTGACAGGTTATCACCCCATATTACATTAAAGTGATAAATAATAAATATATAAGGTATCTCATGGAGATAAAAATAAAACTAAAAAAAATAAAACAAATGTTGAATCACAAGTGAAATGGGAAGAAACATTGAATATTTCTTTAGTGACATGGGACTTAAATTCAGTGACATTACCCACAGTGTAACTGCAGAGACCACAATTTGTTTTTCTACATTTAAAGAAACCCTTCTTTGTCTTTAAAAAGGAACTTGTACTATACTTGTTTACAGCCTTATTCATAGGTTTTTTCATTAGGATCTTGCTTGGTGCTAATTTATTTTTAAGGGTCTGAGCTCTCCTAAAAGTACAAATTGGGGTGTCATCCAGTTTTTGTTTCCAAACTGGATCACTTCTTAAAATTAACCAGTATTTTTGTAGAATATTTTTAATTAGATTGTGATTGCTGTTATATCTAGTAATGAAATGGGGATTATTATTAATTTTGGACTTCCATGATAATTTTTCTTCTTCAGAATTATATTTATATTCATATTTATCCTGTTTCTTTGAATTAAAAAATTCTGATCTCACTTTATTCCTTGCTTTCTGATAGCTCTCTTCTATAAGTTTAGATGGATAATCTCTTTCAAGAAACCTATCTTTTAGTATTTGTGATTGTTCATCAAAAACAGAAATATCGGTACAGTTTCTGCGTATTCTGCAGAACTGGTTATATGGAATGTTCTCTTTCCAAGGTCTATAATGGTTGCTTTTATAGTTCAAATAACTGTTCGTGTCTACAGTTTAAAAAAAAGTTTTTATTAAAATAGACCCTTTGGGATCCCAATATAATATAAGGTCAAGAAATTCAATTTGTTCCTTAGAGATATTAGAAGTGAATGTCAAACCCATATCGTTAGCGTTAAGTGACTCTACAAATTCTTTAGCTGCAGATTCCGCTCCATTCCATATAAAGAGCAAATCATCTATATAGCGGCCATAGAGGACCAGGTTCGCCCCCGCTGGGGAATTATATATATACCTTTCTTCAAAAATCCCCATAAAGAGGTTAGCAAAGCTAGGGGCGAACCTGGTCCCCATGGCCGTGCCCTTTATTTGCAGAAAAAACTGCTCCTGAAACACAAAATAGTTGTGCTTTAACACAAAGGAAATAGCATCCAAAAGGAAAGTTTTCTGCTGTTCAGGTAAATAGATATCCCTAGAGTAAAAATTCTCAATAGATTTTATCCCAAGATCATGCACTATGTTTGAATAAAGTGCCGATACATCACACGTCATCCAAAGTAAATATTTGGTATCTAGATTATTTAATTTCGATTATTTATTTATTAGGTCAGGTGTATCTTTTATATAGGATGGTAAGCATTTCACTTCTTTTTTATAAATTTAGCACCAAGCAAGATCCTAATGACAAAACCTATGAATAAGGCTGTAAACAAGTATAGTACAAGTTCCTTTTTAAAGACAAAGAAGGTTTTTTTTTAAATGTAGAAAAACACATTGTGGTCTCTGCAGTTACACTGTGGGTAATGTCACTGAATTTAAGTCCCATGTCACTAAAGAAATATTCAATGTTTCTTCCCATTTCACTTTCTCTCCCCTGATTCAACATTTGTGGTATATTTGCTACAGTGTAAATGTGGGGTTCAATACATTGGGAGAACCTCAAGACCCATTAAAAAAAGGTGGGGGGAGCACATGAGAAATGTGAAGAAACAATTGGTTAATCATAGTGTTCCTCGCCATAAGGAAAAATTTCACCCAGGGGAAATGGATACATATAGAATTTTCCCTATAGAATATGTAGCTCCCAAATGGGGTAGATATAGATATATATAGATATAGGAAATTAAAAACTCTCAAACCCCATGGTCTCAATGAAAACATAGATATGGCAGCTTTTAATTGAGTCCATCTTATAGTTTTATCACATTCACATATACAGTGGGGAAAAAAAGTATTTTATACTGATAACAAGTTCAAACAGGTGCCATTAATACAGGTAATGAGTGGAGGACAGAGGAACCTCTTAAAGAAGAAGATACAGGTCTGTGAGAGCCAGAAATCTTGCTTGTTTGTAGGTGACCAAATACTTATTTTCCACCATAATTTGCAAATAAATTCTTTCCAAATCAGACAATGTGATTGTCTGGATTTGTTTCCACATTTTGTCTCTCATAATTGAGGTATACCTATGATGAAAATTACAGGCCTCTCTCATCTTCTTAAGTGGGAGAACTTGCACAATTGTTGACTGACTAAATACTTTTTTCCCCCACTGTATATGTTGTATTTACTATTTTTTTTACTATATTCTATATCTTATTTTATTTTTTACGTATATTATATCATCTGCATTTATATTCACTACCACTTTTGATACATTATATTTGTAAAAAACTATGCCTCATCAGTTGACCCCTGAGCCGTTTTTATTTTTATTTTTATTTTTATCTCCATGGGATACCTTATATATTTATTATTTATCACTTTAATGTAATATGGGGTGATAACCTGTCACTTTTTATATGATTATATATGATACTGATATCATATATATATATATATATATATATATATATATATATATATATATATATATATATATATATATATATATTGTCTTACACACCTATTGGGTATCTTCTATTTAGTTTTATCCTGATAGTGTCTTTGACCCATTTGTTCATATCATTTGTTATATCATTAGTAATACGGGTCATTTTTTATACATCTACAGTATCTTTGGGACTTATTTTAATACTATCCCTATTTTTGTAATATATATATCCATGTGTATTTTTATATATATTATTATTATTATTTTTTTTATATATAATATATATATATATATTTTTATACCCCTAGTACATCTCACCTAATATAGAGCCAATAGGTAATAGTTAGAGCTTTTCTATCGACATAAGCCTCATCATGTTATGTAGTGCCAGTTGGTGGGATGTTACTTTTTTCGATTTTAATATGGTGCCATTCATTTATTGTGTATGGCCTGTTGCTTAGTGATTTCGCCATATGTGTGGAGTGCCTTTTGTTGTCTGTGGCGATCACTCCGCTCTTGACATAGTGGTGATCCTTTACAGCTATCTAAGAGTGACAGGGAACACTCCCTTTATGGGTTGGTACCACACGCCCCTCATTTTAGCCTATCAGCAATAAGCCGGCTCAGATGAATACTTCATTGGCTCATAGTTTTAGCGTGCATGCGCACTGAAAGGCTTGAGACGCCGAAATTTGTTTTAAATATCGTGATGACTTTGTTAGTAATTTACACCTGATGAAACGGTTGTTGTGACCGGGAAACGCGTAGTGTATTGGGTTTTAATAAACTTGATTGTTTTATTTTAACCTTTTTGTCATCACGTATTTTCCACTTTATTGCTTTTACCTATAAGCCGATTTTTCACAACAATTCCCAAAGTGGCTGTGAGCTGATTACAAAAGCCATTTGATTGCACTTCTAATATTGGGATTTCTAAACCAGTGTGTCGGCTTATATCTGTGAGGCTCTACTCACTGATTCCTGTACCAGATTGGGATTCTGAAGCAAGTCTTCTGGCTCTACATTCATGAGGATAAGCTCGCTGGACAGCTTTTAATGGTTCAGTCTGCATCTGTGGCACTTCTCAAGTGCTTTTATTCTAGTAAGTGATTCTGTATTATGTGTGGGGGTCATTGTCACCTACGATCTCACACTATTGTGGCGCCTCCTTTTTTTCTTCCTTATATCTGTAGTTCGACGCTGGTGCCTATCAGCTTTGGAAGGAGTGTTGCTGCCGCACATCCCGCAACTAAGTGGACTTTTGGAGATATCTCCATTTCATGGATAGTGTATGAGGACTACTTATATGAACTGTAGTCCCCTAGAGCATTATTGTATGTATCACGCCATTTAATTCTGCACTGTTATATTTTTATTTTTATGTTTTCATTCACTGTGATTTCGTAGTCATATATTTCAGCTATACATTGTTGCTGGATACTCTCACACTATTATATCGTATATATACTTGTATTCTCATATTTAAGATTTGAGATATACACTTTCTCCTTTGTTGAAAGATATTTAGAGCATTTTTCACTTTATTTTTGTGAGGACTACTTATATGAACTGTAGTCCCCTGGAGCATCATTGTATGTATCACGCCATTTTATTCAGCACTGTTATATTTTTATTTTTATGTTTTCACTCACTGTGATTTTATAGTCACATATTTCAGCCATATATTTTTGCTGGATACTCTCACACCATTATATTGTATATATACTTGTATTCTCATATTTAAGATTTAAGATATACACTTCTCCTTTGTTTAAAGATACTTAGAGTATTTTTCACTTGATTTTTATCTTTATCACGTATTGCAATTAGGCGCCTTCATTCTTTTCACATAATTTTAATCAGGGATAGACTGGCACAGGCAGATGGTATACTAAGGAACATGTACAGTGTAGCCTAGCACTCACAACAACCGTATTGGTACCGGGGTGCACTGCAGATGCATCAATAATAAAGAGATTACCCTCTGCTGTTTTGCCTTGTAAGACCGAGGGGATCCCACCACCTGACGTTACTTGGAGGAAGGACGGTAACCAGCTGTCAGTGGAGATTTCCAGGATGGAGTTCCTAGCAGATGGATCCCTGAGAATTGCTCAGTCTCTCCTGCAGGACTCTGGGTATTATCTCTGCACAGCCTCCAACTCGGCAGGGATGGCGCGACGGGGCATTGAGCTACGTGTTTTTGTTCATGGAGGATTCTTGGAGTGGCAGGAGTGGGGGTCATGCACTAGAACATGTGGACAGGGAGTACAAGAGAGGGTCAGACATTGCAACAACCCCCCTCCAGCTAACGGAGGCCGGCCATGTGTGGGTCGTGATGTGGAAATGAGGACATGTAAACTACCGCTCTGCCCAGTGGATGGAGCCTGGACAAGCTGGGGTGTTTGGACTTCCTGTTCAACCACCTGTGGAGACGGTACTCGGCAGCGCTCGCG